>NW_027662521.1:52500-55000 GCF_963989245.1 Nansenia antarctica | reverse complement strand
TGTTTTTAATTCCTTTAATTCCTCTCTTTTTCAGATCATTTCTACCTGCGAGGCCTTCCATCCCAGCCCACTCTCTTCTCAGCCAATCACAGCCTACCCCCACTGTCAAGGACCGCCCCTGGCCATCCTCTGGGGTCCTGCAGTCGAGAGCCAGATACTGGGGGAGGAGGAGGAGGGGGCCCCCCAAAGAGCTCCAAGGAAGCGGGCGTAGGGGAGAAGGGTGTGTCGTCTGTTGCCAAGGACAAAGACAGAGCCAGCAGCAAAGAGAGACACCAGGAGAGCAAAGACAGACACCATCTTCATCACCATCCTCATCATCAGACGACCCCATCCAACCACCCCCACCCCCACCCCCACCCTCACCCTCACTCCCACCACGCCCTCCCCCCTCAGGGTGGGGAGGAGGAACACAGACACAAGGTCCCCAGCCTGCCCACAGAGTACAGGGAGGACCCTCAGAACCACGCCAGCGACCCCAAACACCTGAGTACTTGCGCCCACCTCAGCAAGCAGTCGAACGGAGGCGGGGGGGACCCAGGGTCAGGAGCCAAGGGGGGAGCTCTGACCAGCTGTGGGGGTGCAGGAGTGGGGACTGGAGGGTCGGGACCCCAGGGTGGAGGTGTTGGAGGTGGGGGGGCGAGGCGATGCTCCAAGGAGGGGGGCGTGAGCGGGGAGATGAGGATCAGTGAGACCCCCGCCTCCTCGGACTGTCTGAGGAGGGCGGCCATCTTGGGACACCCCACCCCCCACTCTATGGCTTCCTACTCCATGCCCCCTCCTCCTCCGCCGCCCCACCCCTTACACATGGGCTCTGCTGTTGGAGGGGGCTGGCTGCATCACCCCCACCACCCCCATCACCCACACCCAGAGTTCTACTGCCCACCTCCCCCAGCTCCACTCACCCTGGCCCCGCCTAAAGACGGAGGGTCCACCCCTGGAGGGTCAGGCAGGGAGGCTAAAGTGACGGGTCCCACGTACGTGCCCTCTGTCGGGCCCTTGGGTGGTCCTGGAGGCCCTGGCTGTCGTGGTGTAGGTGGAGGTGGAGGTGGGCCCAAGGATGCGAAGGGGACAGAGAAAAGTGGAGGAGGAAGAGGAGCGCCTAGCGACGGTCTTCCTCCTCCTCTCCATTCTCATCACCTCCAGTCCAGTAGTTGCCAAAGGAAGCCTCAGTCACAGACGCAGCCCCAGCCTCATCAGCAGCAACTGGGCTACGGCAAGGCCGACAAGCCCCCCGACTGGAACCACAACCACAATAATAACCACCACAGTCACCATCAGAGCTCTAACCCTCAACCCCAGCACCCTAACCAGCCCAACCCCAAAGCTAACCCCCAGTCTGGGCCTGGCTCCTGCAGTCTGGAGGCCCCTTCCAGAGGGGAGCTGGAGGTCCTGGAAGTCTACCGGCCCTCCCTCCCTCTGGAAGCCCAGAGCGCTCACTCCAGGGCTGGGCACCAGAACGCCACTAAGAGCGGCCCTTACGCCAGCACTCCGCCCTTCCGGGACTGTTCCCATGCAGGTCCCCCTGGGGCGCCTGAGGGGAAGGGAGTGGCGCAGCAGAGTGGGGGGGTCCAGAGAGAGGGTCAGAAGGTTGCTAGAATACGACACCAGCAGCACAGTAGTCACGGGTCGGGTTCGGATGGATCAGGGGCCGAGAGGGGGAGGGAAGGGGGAAGGCAGAGTCACAACTCTGGTGAGGGGGGTGTAGTTTTGGGGTACGGTGACCAGACGTCCCCCTCGCTACACCCCTGGGCGGCACTGGGGCACCAAGAGGACCAGAGGAGGATCTCACCCCACAACGAGGCCTACAGTGACGGTAGAGGAGACAACAGGACCCAGGGTCGTAATGACCAACAGCAGTACATGACGGGACCCCCAGCTCACTCCCCTCACCTGACTCAGCCCTCTTCTCGCACCTCTCCTCTCTCTGAGGGTGAAAACAGCGCCATCAAAAACCTTATGAACTACAGCTCCCAGCAGCCAATGCTCCTGTCCCAGAGGAGTCCCTTTGGGGGGCTGGGTTGCCTGAAGCAGGGGGGCGAGAGGGGGGAGAGAGGAGGTAGTAGAACCAGCGCCCCTCAGGACCCCCCTAAACAGCCTCTGCCCCCCCGGAGAGGCTCGACCAGCGAGGGGGAGAGGATGGAGAGTGGGGGGAGGGGGGTGAGGGAGGCGGGGGAGCCACATGGGGAGGGGGAGGTGCGACAGCCCCCTGTTGGCATCGCTGTGGCAGTGGCCCGACAGAGAGAGCCACCCCATCGTCGCCCTGACACCCCCCCTGGACACAGCCGACAGAACAGGGTTCTCCCCAGCATGAAAGGTGAGATCTGCTTTACCGTTACTATCTTCATTCACTGTTGTTCGAACAACAAGGAAATGTTTGCAATGACTTTGGAAGGTTTGGAAGACTTTCCAAGGGGTTGCCAGATCTACATGCTAATCCCCCTCCTCTCCCCCTCTCGGTGTGTCCCCCAGGTGTGTCCCGCTCTGTGTACCCGCTGGGTCG
>NW_027662521.1:35000-37500 GCF_963989245.1 Nansenia antarctica | reverse complement strand
GGAGTGAGGAGGAGGAGAGGTCGGAGGCCAAAGGTCCTGATGGATGGAGCCCCGACCAGAGCCTCTGAGAAACAGGAGGTGGCCGAAGGGAAGAGTGATAGTGAGATGTCTGGACATGGTGAGTTGTGGACCGCTTATGTGTGCCTGTATGTGACTATATAGGATTAAAATAGTATGTTTTACTGTTTCAATGTGTGTGTGTGTGTGTGTGTGTGAGTCCAGTGTGTGTAAATGTTTTTTACAACATAGTACAGAACAGCTGAGTGGGCATGGTGAATGTTCAGAGTGAGATATCTCCACAGTCTTAAATGTGTGTGTATATGTGTGTGTGTGTGTGTGTGTGTGTGTGTGACGTCTGAGAGTAAGATGTCTCTGGTCACGGTGGCCTCCTCTCACTTCCCGGCTCGTCTGTCACACCGTTAAAACCATTAACGACTCGCCACAGGCATGTGCCCCCCCCCGAACCCACGGCGTAACACGAGCCCCGCTCTCGCCTCTTTTAGAATGTCGCACCCCTGTCCTTGGACCCCACTCCGCCCACTGCACCCCCTGACCAGAGCAGACAAGACGATCCTTCCCCCCCACCTTTCTCTCTCAAATGAAAACTTCAGAAAGACAGTTAGAAATGAAATCAACAGATACAATGCAACAAAATGCAATTGTACAAGTAGCCTTAATGTCAACAGTTAGCTGCCCTTGTCTGTGTGTGACAGTACGACACTCTGTCTCTCCCCTCACACGCTTGTGAGAGTGTGTGTGTGTGTGTGTGTGTGTGCTTGTGGGTGCGCGCGTGTGTGTGTGTGTGTGTGTGTGTCTGTGTGAGACCGACGAAGAGAGAGAGTGTTGACGAGAACGCCCTGTAAGTGACAAGTGTGTCAGCGACGTGTTGACACCCGACACGACCCCCGCTGTCAGCCACACACAGCTGCTGATAAAGATCGGTGTGTGTGTATGTGTGTGTGTGTGTGTGTGTGTGTGTGTGTGTGTGTGTGTGTGTGCTTGTTGAGGGACATAGGGTTCCCCGGACTGTAGTTTAGGAATAGGCCAGGGATTGTTGGGTGGCCAGAGTACTATGGCGTCTATAGGAATGTTAATGAGTGTCTGTAAGTCAGTTTAAGATCCAATGCAGCTTAAGGTTTATGCACTGGAGGATGGCTTTGAGAACCTGTTGTCAATGTCAGTAAAAAAAATCGACAAAAAATCTATTGTATTGATCCTTGACCCCACAGAGGAGGAAGAGGACGGTAGTTACGAAAGCGAGGATGGAACCAATGACATCAAGACCAAGTCATCCTCCAAAGATCCGACAACAATCTCCTCTGTGATTAGTCCCTCTCTGTCATCAGCTGGAAAACTTCAAACCAATCAAAAAGCCCAGAGTAAGAGAGAGAGACCAGGACCCCCAGCTCTTTACTACTACTATTGAAAAAGAAAATATCCCATTTGCTCATTTATTTGATTGTGGCCATCTAATATATTATTGTGAGGTCATAACCATTATGGTGCTGCCCCCCTCCAGGTGTTGTGAGCACGCCCAGTGTGGATCTGAGGAGGATCAGGCCCGGTCCAGGTACAGCAGAGAGGAAACGAACGGACCTCCAGGATCACCAGGGAGTTAAGAGAGGGCCTGTACCCAGCTGGAGTGCATCTCCTGTGGCCAGTGGCCTTGGGGACGGCAGGGGGGTCCATGGATTACTCTCGGAGGCTGACAGAATCAACAAGGAAGCCATGAGGAAGATCTCAGGGGCCCAAGTCATTCTTGGAAAAGTGAGGAGGCATTTTGGAGGGATCTAGGGTGGAGTATTGGCAAAGAGCAGGGTGGATGTTGGGGTCTTTGTGTTCCATCTCAATGATCGAAAGCATCTCCCTCTCATCCTCTCCTTATCGTCTATCTGATCTGAAAACACAGGATAGGCTAAAACATGTGTATAATTCTACACATACATTGCACGACCTTACTTAGACAAATGTATTTGTTGTAAGTCGCTTTGGATAAAGGCGTCTGCTAAATGGCAAACATTTTAATGTAATGTAAACATACACATATCTATGTGTAAAATTCTATCAGGTCAGTGCGGATGAAGATAAGCCACGTCGGACCATTGAGATGACAGTCATTTCTCTTTTTTTGGTTGTGTGTGACGCTGACCTGTAATCTGTGTCTGTTTCAGAGGAGAGGCTGCTGGCTGGAGACTGAGACCCAGAGAGAAGAGACCACCAGGGGCAGGAGGAGCAGGAACAAGCAGGTGAGGACGGGAGAGTGAATGGGCATGGGGGGATGGGGGAGGGGGGGTGTAGCAGGAAGCAGTAGGGGAGGAGAAGGGCATAGGGAGGCGGATCGAGAGATGGGTGACAGGTGGTTGGGGGGGGGGGGGTAAAGGTGTTGGAACTGCTTCTCTGAGTTGCTCAATGATAGGACGTTGGTTCCCTCCCTGTTTTGCCCTGGAAAAATGAACGCCACCCCCCCAGCACCTATAAAAACCGAGGGCAGGACCAACAG
>NW_027662521.1:22500-32500 GCF_963989245.1 Nansenia antarctica | reverse complement strand
CCAGGCGAGGAGGAGAAGGAGGGGAGTGTGATGGTGGAGTTTGATGATGGAGACAGAGGGAGGATCTCCCTCCCTAACGTCCGACTGCTGCCCTCAGCGTACCAGATCCACTGTGAGTAAACGTGTAGGAAAGAAAACAGCATGAATGAATGAATGAATGAATGATTGAATGAATGAATGAATGAATGAATGAATGAAATTCAGCCTCTTGCCTAAAATAATAATAATTTCCCCCTCTCTCTCTCTCTTTCCCTCCCTTTCTCTCCCCCCCCTCCCCCTCTCTCTCTCTCTCTCTCTCTCTCTCTCAGGTGCGGAGCCCTCTCCAGCCCTTCTTGTCTCACCTGGTCGTCGTGTTCGCCGTGGCTCCACCCAGGAGCGTAGAGACACGCCCACAGAGAGAACAGCCAATGCAGGAGGAAGGATCCAGGAAAAGCGGCCAGGTAATGGATCAGACCACTATAAACCAGCAACCAACCCATCACAGACCACTAGACCAGCATTATATGAATCGCTTAGGTGTAGTTAAAGGCACAGTATAACCCTAAATTAAAGTTTGTAAAAAAACTTTAACTTTACTTCAAATGGTCGAGACTCTAGAATTTGGTTTGATTCATATCCCATTCCACCTGTTCTGTAGAACCCATTATACCCACTTTGCAGGCCTCAATCCCAAACGTGTGAGAAAGATTGGCATGTAATCTTCTAATTAGACGGTGCCTGTCTTTCCCGTTGGTTTAAGATTGATGCTTGCAGAACAGCATTAGTCAGATGAGAAATGGATAGCAAGCCATGTCATCACTCATCAGCTTAGCCCCAGTCAGACGCCGTACCCTGCAGCCAAACAGCCTGAGAGGCCCACCTGTACAAGAGATACTGGTCAGACCAGCTCTACGCCCTCACTCACTATGGCCCACTAATTTCCTCAAGTTGGCCCCATTTACATCAGCACTGCTTCAACTGCCAATGTTCAGAGTGCTCTCAGGTCATATTAGGAACCAATAAATTACACACAGACTCATAAACTCACATTTAAACATCTTCAGTCTCAACATTCTCAATTATTTGAATTAAGATTATGCAAATTAAGGTTTAATAGATACAATCTGTATTTGTTTTGTTTTCAGTCTCTCTTTCAGAGCAAAGCCATTTTACCCAGTGCAAAGATTTATTAAATTCTTTCTTTCTCTCTCTCTCTGTGCCATTCTTTACTTTGTTTCTTCTTCCAGTTGGACGTCCTAAGAAGATCCACTCAGAGGCCAAGAGTTCCATGTCATCATCAGAGAGCGTCACCAAGAACAACACTTCCTCTTTGAGCTGGCCAGCATCTGTTCCGTCCAGAAAGAGACCTCCCGTGGACTTCTTCCTGTTCAACGGGACTTCCCGTAAGACCCAGAGGAGGGTGCGAGACCTGGGGGTGTTCCATCGGCCCGCTACTCACCCTCTTGCCCCTCCTACACCCCCCAAGGGAATGTTCAGCTCCCCCTTTGCTGTCGACTCTTTCAGCAGCATCGCCAACGGTTACACCACCTTTGGAAGCGGAGCTGGGACCCGGTCAGTTACCACGGTAACGCCTCACGGGCTTAGGGATGTCCCCATGACAACGCTTTCTAGCAGGAAGTCGGGAGACAGGGACAGGAAGCAGTTCCTGGTCAAGCTGGACCACGAGGGCGTGACCTCTCCCAAAACTAAGAATGGGAAAGCCTTGCTACGCCTCGGGGGTGGGAGGGGACACAAGGGTCCTTCTACAGGGGAGGGAGGGGCAGCACTCCTTAGGTACATCAACCCTACGCTCCTGGTGAAGGATGGCAAGAAGGGAGGAGCTGGAGGAGAGGGTGGAGGGGCCAGGTCTGAGCTTCTCCTCAAGGGGGCACCAGCTCTGAGAAAGGGGCTCCCCTCCTCTGGTCTTGGAGGACTAGGGACAGAGTTTGGTCTGGACTGTCCCAGTGACTGCCCCAGCTCCTACTCCGAGCTTGACGAGGATGAGGACGAGGATGATGAAGTTCGGCGTAGGACGACGGTCCCGCTGCGCGGTGGATCAGCAGGAGCGGGGCGTTTTCTCTCCCGGCTCTCCGTGTGCTCCTCCTCCTCCTCCTCTTCCTCCTCCTCCTCCGGCTCCCTCTCTTCCTCCTCCCTTTGTTCTTCAGACAACGACTCTTCGTATTCCTCCGATGAAGAGTCGTCCTCTGTCCTTCTCCGCCGTGCACTGCTCCAGCAGGACAAACACAAACACAGACAGAGCATGACCTCTGACCTGTCCAAGCCTGACCCCTCCACCAAGCCTAACCCCTCAGCCTCTGGGCCCCCTCATGCCTACGTGGCCAAAGCAGCCATGGCTGTCATGGGTTCAAAGGTGAGAGGTGAGAGGGTCGTGGACAGGAGGGAGAACATGTCAAAGGGGAGGGCCAACAGTAGCACAGCCAAAACCCAAACCAAGAGGAGAGAAGAACCTCCACACACACACACTCCAAACCTGACCCCTGTGACCTCTCAGTCCAAACCTGCCAAGGACTCCTCAGCCAAAAGACAGAGGATGTCATCACCAGACCCCCTGCCCAATATGGCTGCCCTCCTGCCTGGCCGCCAGCTGTGGAAATGGTCTGGGAACCCCACACAGGTGAGATACTAGACACAATTATGACCATCGTGGCTTATTTCTGACATGACTGTGGGTGAAAATGCCATTTGATGTCATTCCGTCTGAAGTTTTCTTGTAGAATCTGAAAGAGGAAGCCTTATCTCAACATCTCATCCCCTCCCCCCTCCCCCCCATTCTTTCCACACAGAGACGAGGTCTGAAAGGTAAAGCCCGTAAGCTGTTCTACAAGGCCATCGTGCGGGGGCGTGAGACGGTCCACGTGGGGGACTGTGCTGTGTTCCTGTCTCCCGGCCGGCCCCAGCTGCCCTACGTGGGTCGGGTGGAGAGTCTGTGGGAGTCCTGGAGCTCCAGCATGGTGGTCCGGGTTAAGTGGTTCTACCACCCCGAGGAGACCCGCCTGGGCAAGAGGCACCGTGACGGCAAGGTAAGGCAGGAAGACATGAGGGACACTTTCTTATAACCTGCAACGATAACAATTTAGCACTTTGCACAAATCTTTTAATTATTATTATTGGATTTTTGGGGGGAAACGCTAACAGGAACCTCTCCCCTCTACCCAGCATGCTCTGTACCAGTCGAGCCATGAGGATGAGAACGACGTTCAGACCATCTCCCACCGATGCCAGGTGGTCAGCCGCGGAGAATATGAGCACCTGATTCGCCGACAGAAGCCAGGGGGCGGGGCTCAGGACCTGTTCTACCAGGCTGGAACTTATGAGCCAACCACAGGCCAGCTGGTTAGCGCAGAGGGAGTGGCCATTGTCTCCTAACAACCTTGGAGAGGAACAACAAAGATGGCCGACCTCTCCTGAGTTGATCTCCTGAGTGGAAGCCATTGGTGAAGGGACAGCAAAGAGCTATCCATTCATGGTTAGAGGCTAGCCCTGGAGACGAGACGTTTCATCCAGCTGGTGCTGGTGTCAGAGAATGAAACAACCCTGTGTGGATGCTGTGTTATCCACCACGATGGCTGTAGAGCACTGGCACTGGTGTCAGTCCAGACTGGTTCAGTCCAGTTCGGATCCAGCAGAGCCCGGAGAGAAGGACAACCCTGGACTGGCTCAGGGTCCTAACTGGTTGTGAACTCCCAATGCAGCTGAGTGCTGTCCTTTTGTGGAATAGAAACTGGTGAATGAAAATAAAGGAAAAAAAACAGAAGGAGCAAATCCCTGCATCTTTTGGATTCGAGGCGAGGACACCAATCTAAGTCTGTGTAGACTTACTAGTAAACTTACCCCAGAGTCAGCAGCACTTTGGGCCCCAGTGGAATCTGTTATTACATTTTAGCACTGGAGTCAATCGGAGGGAGGACCTTCTGAAACAGAGTCTTTCTACACTCTTTCACTCAGGTGGTCTGTTAGAGAGAGACTCATGTAAGAGAGATTGGGAGAGAGAGAGACTATACTGAAAGGAGAGGCCTTTCTTTCCCCACACTGGTTGTAATGGTCTTACTGGCCACACTGGTCTGATGAACGACGACAGGATTAAGAAATCCCAATAGGACCAAAAACACTGTAGTTCTGAGGTGTGTGTGTGTGTGTGTGTGTGTGTGTGTGTGTGTGTGTGTGTGTGTGTGTGTGTGTGTGTGTGTGTGTGTGTGTGTGTGTGTGTGTGTGTGTGTGGGTATGTGTGAGAGGAGAATCGCTATCTATAGTGGCCCCATTTGGTACTTGATGAGCTCAGAGTAAATAGTGCTTTAGTGTGTGTGTGTGTGTGTGTGTGTGTGTGTGTGTGTGTGTGTGTGTGTGTGTGTGTGAGTGTGTGTGTGTGTGTGTGTGCATGTGTGTGCTTGTGTTGGTCTCTAGTCTAGACCTCATGAAACACCCTTGATGTCTTTAACACTCTAAAAGTAAATCTCTGAATATTCATATATATCAATTGATTTACTAACCGCTTATTTGCTAGACTAAAAGACAAAAATGAATGATTATCTCCAGTCAAGCCATACACTTCAATACCTCTCTCTTATCCTTGTATTCAGGTGCATACATGTACAGTTGCTTTTATTTGTTTAACTCTGTGTCTGTACATCATATGTACTGTAAATAGGTGTCACATAAACTGTACATATAATACATATATAATATAAATGAAGAGAGAGTTCTACTCTTCTTTGTTGCTCCTAGAGTTGTGTTATTTTTCAAGCGATAACTGTAGAGTTGTGATAGGGGTACTTCTTGGCTTAAGGAGGGGTAGGTTTTAGACTGTCTCTCTCCCTGCACTGAATAGGTTCTGTTGAAACGCTACAGGGAGAGGCCGGGGTGGGGGTCAGAGGTCATTAGGGGTAGATCTCTATGTATATTACATGATGGAGGGGGGGGGGGGTTTGGAAAATAAAAGATTTTTGGTGGTGGGGTGGAAAGGGCTGTTTTCATAAGAAAGGTGGAAAAGGCTTTTGTGTCCACATCGTCATAAGTATTCTTTTTGTATTTTTTTCTTTTAAGTATATTATTTCTATGATGTGCTTCTCCTCTGGGGGTTTTCAAATCTGTTATTTGTTTTAGAAATACTGGAAAGAAACCGAGTTTCTTCTTTTCACCGATCCCTAAAAAACGAGAGTTCTAGATGTGTTATATCTATATTATATATGAAATGTAGGTTTATCTGGCCTCAAAAAAACTAAACAAAAACCAAAGCTGAATTTTCGCTTCATCATATTAGAATGCAATATAGAGAATACTAAAATATTCAATCAAATCCGAATCCGGGACCCCTGCAATTACAAACGTATTTGAAGTAGAGCTCCAGTGTTCACTATTATTGGTGTGCATGAGTAGCTTTGTTTTGCTGACTTGCTTGTGTTCACCCAATGTTGCCATTAGAGCCTTTAAAAACGTTGCAGCAACGTTTTCTGCACATCGCATGGTTGATGCACTTGAAGGCTCCATGACAACCATAATGACATCACATGACTGTGAAGGACAATCAGAGCCAATCAGTGAGGGCGATGTCGAACAAGGATCAAATCAAAATTGTGCTTCTTGTCACTTTTCTTCCTGCTTTGCCAAAAATGTCTATTTGAGTTTTTTTTAAATGTTTTTTTATTTCTATTTTGCCATTGTCTTTTTCCTGACTGTTATGCAAGCCTGTGATGACTGTTTCAGTGTAGGGATTTTTAGGAAAAAATAAATGTCTTTGTATTTTGGACATTGACTTTTTAAACAACATTTTTGCTGTTACACTGCGAAGCAAAAGCTTTAAAAGAAATCTAATGTGAAAATCCATTCAAATGTTACTTTATGGGTCTATAAATTGATTTTTGAAAGCTGTATTTTCTTAAAGAAACACTGGATTCCTTCTGAGCATCACATTTGGGGAAGTGACATCATTGACCTGTTTTTGAGACCCACTGGAAACTACTTTGTATAGTTGATATACTTTGACATTGTTTCAGTCATTGTTGGAAATATGACTAAAATATTTCCCCTGTGTAAAAAGAAACAAGTTATTTATCTTAATTTTATTGCCTTTGCGTTGCATTTCATTAAAAAAATATTCAAAACTATACAAGATATTGTACACTTTTGAGTGCCTTTCTTTAGTAGGTGTGAGGTACCTGAAGGTAGTCTTGTGCTCATCAATGCCTCTCATTTGTCAGCTGACGAAGAATGGAGTAAAGAAGAGAGTTAAAGAATGGGAAGAACGAGAGGTAGAAAGCAATGTGAAACTGTATCCTAGAATGCGAGAAGGGAAGAAACTGTATACAGAGCTGCATGCATGAGAGACTGGTGCGGTAAACCTTCCCCAGGCAGTACAGGTGGGTCAGGTATTCAGAATTGTAGAAACGGAACAGAACCATTAAGAGCACAAAGTAGTCGTATCATATTACCCCTACAAGAACACACTGATTTAAAATGTGTGTGTGTGTGTGTGTGTGCGTGCCTTTGTGAGTGTGTGAGAGAGAGAGAGAGAGAGAGAGAGAGAGAGAGAGAGAGAGAGAGAGAGAGAGAGAGAAGGCAAGACTATCCCCTGAAAAGTATAGTTTCTTGAGCAAAGTGCAAACATTTGAACTATTTTATTAGAACCTTCCTATGATATATTCACACCTTTATCACATTGTAACTGAACTATTTGTCAAATGGATTTTTAAAATATTTTTTTAAAGACTGTAACCATAGTTACCTGGTCTTAGCCTCAAGTTTCTATAGTTTATTGGTGGCAACATACAAACTGTTTTTTTTTTCTCCAAAATGGCCACCATGTCCTTCCCTGGTTTGAGTCGTATTGGAAAAGTTGAATCACCCTTTCCTGAGTGACTGGTCTAATGATCCTTGGCCGTACGGCAAGTACAGTATCACACACATCCTTTGTCCTGTGGTATGTGTGTATTTGTGTTCTTTTGTCCTCTGTGCTATCAGCGTGGGCGGTTTACCTCGTTATTGCAGAGACAGATATGAAACAGTGTGCCTGCCAGTCTGACCACACACACACACACACACACACACCACTTAATGTTTGTCTTTTGCATCCCACCACTCGCCCCCTCAACCGACCAACGCCTTCAAAACACACAGACATTAAGAGCTGTCTTTCACTCTTTATCTGTAGGTTTGCATTTGGCTTATCTGGTTGACATTGTTAAACTACTTTACCCAGAATGCAGGGGAAGATAGGGGTACAATGTGAGGCTAGGGGCAACGCTGGGGTTAATGAGTGAAGGCTTTCACATCTAAATGTGTGTATGTGTATGTGTGTGTGTGTGTGTGTGTGTGTGTGTGTGTGTGTGTGTGTGTGTGTGTGTGTGCGTGCGTGCGTGTGTGTTTTTGTGTGTGTGCGCATTGAGGAAGGAACTTCCCAAGACCCTCAGATATAGCCTGTACAGTCAGTGGCGTAGGGCAAAATTCCTGACAGGGGCCTTTCGTAACGGATGTGGGTCTTAAACGGTAAATAGCGGCACATTAATTTTATGGCATCATACAGCATAGACCATATACAGCTATCAGCTACAGTGCGCTGCCTGTTTTCTCCGAATGCAGACATAGGAAAAGTGTGTGTGATGGTGTGTGTGCGCGCGCGTGTGTGTGTGGGGGGTATACACACGCATAGCTACACACATCAATCCATACACAAACGAGCACAGAGAACAGGCATATAAATAGGCTAGGCCACCATCTTAGCCTACCCTGAGCTAATTTGATTCCATGATCAATAAATATCCCTAATAGAATTAAATATATTCTTAAGTTTAACAATGACCAAAACGTCCTTTCCTCCTTGCATTCGTCTGTGCGAATTCATTCACAATCTTGAATCCAGCTGGCGAGCGTGTAGACTTTCAACGCTGAGAATCGCTAATCCGGAGAGTCTGTCCTGGGACATGGTGCTTCTCAGATAGTTTTTGATGACTTTTCAGTTTTGAAAAATATCTCTCAGCACTTGCCACTGTGACAGGTATGGTTAAAAGCTTGAGAGCATTAGCCACGTCTGTGACACTAGGCAAGTCCGACGAAAGGTCATTCTTGTAGATCAAGGCTAGTGTCTCAGCGGATGCGTGCAATGTGTCATTCACTGGGACTTTGCAATTGCATCCATCCCTCTGAACGATGTTTGAGTTGGGTATGAATGGTATCAATGCACACATAAAAGACACCAACTTTGAAACTTTCCTCTGGACTTGTGAGGCGCTGATCCTCACAGAGCTCATCAAACTGTCGCTTTGTGTGTTGTGTGCGTTTCTGTGTGAACTGACAATCAGTGCCCCATGAAGCTGCAAGTCCCTGTGCTGTGCTTTTGATGTCTTCAAATTCATCCCTTAGCTGGGTTAAGGTGTTGCACGCAGTGCCCAGTAGGCCTGCTGCATGGAAAAAGTCCATATCCTTCTTCTGCAGTGACTTGGATACTATATCGACCGACTCCAGAATATTTTGCTGCATCACAGTAATCAATGCAAATTCAAACTTTTCAACAGAGTTATTAATAAGTTCAGTGGCCTCAGTGGCGCGTTCATCACTTTTTTTTTTTATTGAAGACTGATTTTGGTCAGTGCCTGTAGTTCCAGTGCTAGCAACAGGTGCATCCACAACGTTCTTCCCAGGGATATTCTGCATCACCCGCACTGGTGGCAGCAGCATTTGCATAATTTGGTCGATTTGGTTGAAATATTGATAATATCTTTTGGTAGTTTTGCTATATTGTGTTCTTTTCGACGCCTGTCTTGTCGTTTGTGCACGTCAGTGGGGTACCTTCGCTTGCTCATTTTTAATTGTCTATCTCTGCCGTTTAGGCATACGTGACTGGGAGCGGCAAAATCCTGTGGAACTGGAGGAACACAGGATACCGTCTTTTAAAAATCGAATTATTTTAAACACATTTTAAGATTGCACAATGAAGGGTCGCTTCCTAAATCCTGACTTTATATATACGTATATATAGGGTTAGGCTTATATTTTAAAATTAAAAACCGAAATCTCGCCAACATGTACTTGATCCAACGTAGAGGCTCGGGGCCCCCCCACAGTGTGTGGCTTGCGGGGGCCTCCCCTACCCCACTGTGTACAGTATATGTCACAAGGGGAAATTTCAGCTGCAGCACTGTGAAGTACATCAACTCAGAAACACAGTTAATGTGTGTGTGCATGTATGCGCCCATGTGTGCGTGCAGGCGTACGTGTGTGGATGTGTGTGTGCATGGTGGGGTATTTCGGGGGGTCACCCTGGGTTTGATTGGGTGGGCGTAAACAGATCACCACCCCTCTACTTCACCTCATTCATCGTCCACTTGAGCCAGTGTGAACTCGCCTGGGAACATCCATCTCTCTGCTTATGGATCTAATTGTGTATGTGTGCGCTTATGGATGGTGAGAACTCTTGCCTGGCTTGCAGGTTGTGTGGTTGCGTAACATAGCAGGTGCTACGCTGGCATGGCGTCTTCACGGCCCTCCTCTTATGGCTGGACTCCACTGTGCCTTCTTCTTCCTGTAGACTGTAAGGAGAGAATGAAGGCTACGTCCAAATGTTCTAAAGTGGCTTCCTTTCCTTGGCTCCTTTCCTTCATATTCATACTCGTTTGTGAAGTACTGTACACAGGTGAAGGCAAATGGTCAGGTGATCATCCATCCTCCTGGAGAAAGGAAGACAAGGAGGTCACTTTTTAGACGACTGATATGAATCCCATGGCTCTGCTGCTGGAATGCCAGGCCAGGCCAGGCTGCAGTGATTGATTGGTGGAGACTGTTGACCTCTTCCTGGACTCTGGCCAACTGCTGTGCAGAGTGAGCTGCGTGTGTGTGAGTTGTGAGTGTGGCCGGATGAACCGTGGACAGGGGTGACCATGGGTCACTGAGCCTCGGGGTGGCACATCCCAACTGGGATGCTGGGGGTGTGTGTCGTGGGGTGGGACACCCAACACTGTGGTATTTTCATGTTTTAGAAGGGCTGCATTTACTCTACTCAAAGTAACCCTCC
>NW_027662521.1:5000-20000 GCF_963989245.1 Nansenia antarctica | reverse complement strand
AGGAGACAGAGAGAAAGAAACAATGAGTTCAAGGTGGACTTTATCACCAATGTGTCACTGAGCCCCTATGTCATGTCTCCCTTTAACTACCACCCCTCCTGTGTGTGTGTGTGTGTGTGTGTCTTTAGATCTACAGTGTGTTTGTGTGTGTGCTTGAATGTGAGCCCATGAATGTCTGTGTGATAGGATAGTCCATGTTATTCTCTTCACGTCTCTGTCGCCACAAAGAAAACGTTTCATCTGTAATCATGCCTTCATCTACCACATTTCTGACTGTGTGTGTGTGTGTGTGTGTCTGTGTGTGTGTGTGTGTCTGTGTGTGTGTGTGTGTGTGTGTGTGTCTGTGTGTGTGTGTGTGTGTGTGTGTGTGTGCGTGTGTGTGTGTGTGTGTGTGTTGGCATCAGAAGGAGTGGCCATGAGTATGGACTCCATCTCTCAACGTGAGTGTGTTTGCATTTGCGTGCCACCAGCTCTCCACTCTTTCATCTCGTCAAGCGTTCATCACTCTGTCCTTCATCAATCACTCCATTCTGCAGATCCATCATCAACAAAGGAGTCCTGTTTTTAAACTCTAAGATCTCTTCATCCCTAGAATGAACACACACACACACACACACACACACACACATACAATCATAGTGGAAAGACTTTCCAACACAGTGGGTGATATATATGGTATGTGTCTATATACTGTAATGCTCCCTACACATTTCTTCCCCCAACCCAACACACTCACACTGGCCACCCATACACACACAGTTTCCATAGCAACGGATGGGCAACCATGCTTGATGACTACGGAGTCCTTTGGGGCATCTCCTTTCTCCATCGCTCTCATTTTGTGATGACAAGAGATTGACACACACACACACACACACACACACACACACTCACCTCCATCTCCTCCACGCCTCCTGATGTACTGCATAACCTATGTAACAATGCGTAGAGGCTCTCAAGCTAAAGTTGGATATAGATCATTAACTGATGTCAATAGAACATTTGCACAAAGGTTTTGAGTTAAGCCGTTCATTAGAATAAGTTGACTTTCCCAGCAGCCTCTCTGACTAATTGGTGGATGTTGTTTCAGTGGCGCCTTTCGTGCATGAAGGTAGCTTTACAGGACCCGTGGATGCCATGACAGAAAGAGGGAGGCGTGAACCAAAAAATGAAGAGCTGCCATGCTCTGCTGGTTTTTGTTCCAGAGATTATTCCCACTTCCTGTGAGTCACTTCCTCTCTGCATGTTGGGCTTTGCTGAAAACACAGGAAACACCTGAGTGAGAAAAACAACCCCAAGCAGCTCACCTGGCTGCAACAAGACCCCAGAGAGTTGTTCTATCTGGAGCACAGACGTAAGTAGGCCATGTTTGCCTGGACAACATCGTCAATATTGTCAGAACTAATGAAGTAATTCCTTTCGGATCTGGTTAATGGTAAGGGTTAGGGTAAGGGTTACGTTTAGAGGTTGCGTATAGTTGGGGGGAAGGAAAATAGTACACTTCTATGGTGCTGCACTTTTAAGGACAAACAGTGGACTCATTTATCAATTGCCTATTGTGAAATTAGGCTGACATGACACAGAAGTGTGTGTTAACTTTGGGCTTTCCACACTGTATTTGACATGGCCACATGGTGTAGCTGGGGAATTCATGTGGCTGAAAACATTTAGTGCAATCCAGTCAAATGTTAGGAATAATGTTCCAGAGTGATTACACCTGATTGCTCAAACCTCTCTAGTGTTGCTGTTACAACAGCAAACCACATGTTCATACCCAACAACTCTTCACTCACTCTTCCAAAGACCTTTTGTGGTCCTATAAACCATAACACCACTCCATAGCACTTTGTATAAAGTCAAAGAGGCAGACACACACACACAGAGTGAGAGTTGACCCCCCCCCTCCATCCGATGGCATTTGGAACATGTGCCTCTGCTTTTTTACAGGCAAGGCGTTAAGCTGTCTATCAAATGCCCGGGAAACAAGACACACACCCCCCCTAGCCCACCCCACTGCCACCCCCTCAGCTGCCCTGAACCCCCCCTACAGCCCACCCTGTCCCACCCTGCACCACCATCCAGCCCACCCTATCCCACCCTGCACCACCATCCAGCCCACCCTATCCCACCCTGCACCACCATCCAGCCCACCCTGTCCCACCCTGCACCACCACCCAGCCCACCCTGTCCCACCCTGCACCACCATCCAGCCCACAGTAACCCCCCTACAGCCCACCCTGCACCACCATCCAGCCCACCCTGTCCCACCCTGCACCACCATCCAGCCCACAGTAACCCCCCTACAGCCCACCCTGTCCCACCCTGCACCACCATCCAGCCCACAGTAACCACAGTGACTTGCTGCAGCTGTAGATTCCATGCCAAGCTCTTAAACACGTTGAAATTAACCTCTGCTGTCTTTACGACCTATCTTTTATACGACCCCCTCTCCCTCCTTAAAATATCCTCTCTGCTTGGATACAGGCTTGGCCGTAGGAACAACCCTCCATCTTAGATTATGTGATACTTCAGTCCAAGCCTGACCTCAACAACATCAGCAACAATGTCCAGTCACCCCACCTGCTGATGTGTATCTGGTGGATATGGTATGTAGAGTTCAAACTTTTGAAGAAAGAGCGCACACACACACACACACACACACGCACACACACACACACAGAGTTTATTGTACACATACACAGATACCGGTACATCTATCATACCCTCACAGCCTATAGTCCAACGGCGTACCATAATAGAAAACAGGGCTACATAATCTGAGAGCATGACAATGAGTCCAAACTTTTTTTTTTTTCGGGAGATGTGTTGTTAACCGTGTGTGCGGTCACAGAGAGAGAAGTTGTCTTGGTTATCTATCCCTAGTCAGTGAGGCGTGGCAGGATGGGTGTGGGTGTGTGTGTGGTTGGGTGTGTGTGTGCCTGGGGAGAGGCCCCATTGAACACCTTTGGAAATGTGCAAGGGGAGACAAAGGGGAGAGTTGAAAGGCAGCGAGGGAGCTTGGGGGCTGAGATGGAGAGAAAACAGATACATACAGTGTATTTTTAGAGAGGGATAGAGTGGGAGAGTGAAAGGAGGTAGAGAACAACAGTCATGTGGGAGAAGGAGAAAGGGAGCAACAGGAGGGCGAGCACTGGGAAAGGGAATGGAGTGAAAAAGAGAATGGAGAGAGAGAATAGGAGATGGGAGATAGAAAGACTTAGGGAGGAGAGATGCTTCCTCATCTGCACTGATCTGAAAACACTGGATAGGCTAAATCAATACGGCAGATGCCTCCTAGAGAGTTCTTTTCACCTGGTCAGTTCTTTCAACTCAGTGCAGATGAAAGGGTCCCACGTCTAATATTGACAGCACTCTGGTACAACACATTCATCGTTCACCAACTTGATTAAAAAACAGGACTGTTTTCCAAACCTAGAATTGACTTGGACCAGCCCAAAGGTATCAAAACGTAACATAGTAGCATGGCCTTACACACTGACCTCTATTGTCTTGTGTGATTGACTTCACATGTACCTCACGTCGGACAGTTGGCGGTATAATTACATGTCATTTGTGGAGTGTCCGCCGGTCCCATTTCACTGCGGATGGCACGATAGGCTGACTGCCACTCAAAACAAGGTCATTAGCCAATCACAGCATGCTAGCCAGAGCTGTAGAACTCCTAATAATCATAATCCTGCAGATCTCAGTGATAACACGTTTATTTCATTTAAAAGCCAAATTAAAGTGCTTAAATGCAGAGCAGGCCACAGTGTGGTAGCAGGACTTCAGAGGGGGCAAACCATCGCCCCGGCTCTTTCCCCCCAATGTTTCTTCATTAACAGAAGGGGGGAGGGGAAGGGGGGGGAGTACATGGCACGCAATTAATGCAACATCACAGCACTGACTTCTCTCACACTTACACATGCACATGTGAACACACACACACACACACAGATACAGATAGAAATTCACAGATAGAAATTTAGACACACACACCACACACACCACCACACTCACACACACACACACACACACACACACACACACACACACACTCAGTGGTGTAGACACAACAGAGTACTGCTCATTACCCCTGTGTAGGCTGAGTTCTATAGTCTGGGAGATCTAATGGGGGCTCTAAGACAAACCTGCCACTCCTCAAAGGACCACGCTTCACCAGCTAGAAGATCAGGATGAGGGAAACCACACACACACACACACACACACACACACACACACACACACACACACACACACACACACACACACACAGACAAACAGACACATATTCGAAGCTGACATCAATAGAGTCATATCTTGATTATCCTGCTAGGTGGTCAAAGGGAAGCACACATGCACACGCACGCACGCACACACACACACACACACACACACACACACACACACACACACACACACACACACACACACACACACACACACACACTATACTATCTCTCTCTCTCTTTGGAATGTTATCTACAAAGTCCAAATGTTTGGAGATACTAATCTTCACATGATGCCCACCTAATGGCAACAGGCCTCTGTCAGTAGCCTCCCTCACATGTGTTTGATACCATTCCTCATTCCATTCCCTGCATTACACTGAGCCCGTCCTCCCATTCCTACCTCCCGCAGCCTCCCCTGCTCCCTGTCGCCCTTCCTAACAGAGTCTCAGGTGTGGGCTCCACGGAGGCGATTTCTCCTGAATCCGCGATGCTTTGATAACGTTAGCACCTGGCGGCCACATGATTCGGGCGATTTCGAGAGCTGACTCTGCTAACTTTGCAAGGGAGTTTCTGTATCGTATTTCCTCCGCAGCCGTGTGGTCGGCGACACCGGAGCATGTTGATAATGATGACGCAGAGTCACTGGATAAAAGCGTCTGTTAAATATAAAAAATGTAAATGTACATATCAATATGATACGTCTGTATGTTGTAAGTCATGGCTAACTACTATCTCAATGTCCACACTTGTACACGATTTAATGGCCAATCCACTGGTGAAGTGTGGCATAAGAATACCATGACAACGAAGATGAGGCTATTTTAGCTTCTTTTATTTTGCATGATCAAATGTTTATATTTGATATTCGATACATGTGTACTGGTGCAAGTAGCGTGACTCATGTCACATCTAGTCCTC
This sequence comes from Nansenia antarctica, assembly GCF_963989245.1. Classification (NCBI taxonomy): domain Eukaryota; kingdom Metazoa; phylum Chordata; class Actinopteri; order Argentiniformes; family Microstomatidae; genus Nansenia; species Nansenia antarctica. Next base: position 14,850 of record NW_027662521.1, on the reverse strand, counting down.
CACTTTATATCACAGCCAGTATAACACATTTACAATTATTACAAAAGTGTCTAAAGTAAACAGTGCACTGTTCATTTGTCATACATTTGTCATACATATCCAAACATATCTCACTTGAACAGAAAGGTACCGTTGCTGTTCTTAGCGTGAGCAAACCTCTCAATGACTTTACTGATGAAATCCATCTTGTCCCTGGATCAATGTTTTTTCAATGGAAAGCATGGCATGGGCATTCAGTCGCTGTTGTCCCATTGTGTTTCTTGCGAATGTCTCAAAACTCTTGAAATCAGCCGATGACCAAACATTCAATGCATGACTTGCGCTACAAGTTTCATTTATTGATTTATATGCGCATTGCGCTGCAGATTCATTGTCTTTATCATTGTTATTTTCACACAACAACAAAAATGTGATACCTGTTCCAATGTTATTCTTTGAACAACAGAATAGCAAACATTAACAACCTCTATAAATATATATAATACAAATATAAAACTTGAGTGCAAATAGCGGGTAGTGCAAGGACATGACATTATTGACCGTCTTCTATAAACATCTTAGCAAGAGGTACTTCAACAATTATCATAAAGTTTATTATGCCTCGGCTCTTTTCATAGAACTAAAGTTACACAGATTAATAACGTATACGTATACATGCCATATCTTGGATGAAGACGTAATGTAAGTGGACAGGAGATTGATCGGGACTGCGGGAGTTGACATTACTACCGAATGAATGAAAATGAATGAATTTATATTATTTTACGGTACTGTTTCAATTATACTTGAATCATTTCCTGGGTCTACAGCACGCGCATGCCCAGTGTACTTGAATGGTCCTGCAATACGCAGTTCCATGTGGCCAGAGATTCTTTTGCGTGACAGTGTAAAAGCGCTTGTGTGGTTAGAGATCAGAGCCATAGTCTCACTCACAGTTGGCCTAACCTAACCATACCAGAGAAAATGAGATGAACAACAAATATTTGGATAAGCAACAGCTAACCTCTTCTCTTTTTCTTTTTTTTTCTCTCTTTCTTTTCCTTCCTCCTCGCCTCCATTTAGCTGACAGTGGTGTGTTATGTTTGTTCAGTTGTTGACCTTTGCCTTTAACATGGTTTGTTGAACACAAACACACTCACACACACAGACACAGACACACAGACTCGTTGCCGACACCCATCCATAGATATACACACAAGGAGTTCCCCAGCGGTTGCAATAGAATGTAAATAATCAAATCTAGAATATGCAAAAAAAAAGACACAAAAGGCATTCAGCAGATGCTGCCCTGTACATGCCAAAGAACATCATGTTTCATGTGTTGGGGTCCCATGGCAGTTAACGTCTGCAAGACAAGTTAACGTCTGCTATCTGTTGGCAGTACCCAAATGTCCTATTTTCACTGCCATTGTTTTCGAGCTCTTGAGCCATATTTGGATATGTGTGACTCAGGGGAGGCCAGTGGAGGTACACATCGGAGGACGGGCTCACTGTAACACATGGAACGGGATGAGGAACACAACACAACGTGGTTGATACCATTCCTCCTTCCGCTCCGTGCACCACAGCCTCCACTGTTCGTGATTATCTTCCACAGAAGAGTCCCACGGCAGTTGCGATAGATAGTGAAATAGTACCAGTAATCCCCATGACGACGGTTGCAACAAGACTGTATAATGCAACAACTGCATGGGCTGCTGCTAAACAGGACAAAGGGTCTCAGTCTGTTGCTTCGTACATGGGAGGTGAGGACAGACAGGAGACAGTCAGAGAGGTATCTCTGATCGGGGTGAGTGAGTTGCACATAACGACTGGGCCATGTGTTTTTTAGTGGCTCGCTCCCATAGCGTTGGTTCACGCTCCGTTGCCTCGTAGGGGAGTTCTGCATTACAAAACATTTACAGTTGTTCACCTTTTTTTTTCTTTCTTTTTTTGAGCAACAGAAACTGGCGACGTGGTAAAGTAGGTGAGAGTAGCCAAAGTGTTGCAAACATGTTTCAAAATGAGAGTTCACTGATATATTATGCGCACATGCACACACACACACACACACACACACACACACACACACACACACACACAGACACAGTATATTGTACACATACACAGATACATGTATCATACCCTCACAGCCTACAATCCAACGGCGTATCATAATTGAAAACAGGGCTACATAATCTAAGAGCATGACAGTGCTGAAAGATTAAGTGAATTTAAACACAAACACAATTAAGTCTGTGAGCATTGGACTGTGTCTCAGTATTAGACAGTGTCTTAATGTTCACTTAAAGCAAAGGCTGTATAATGCAACTATATGGGCTGCTGCTAAAACAAAGCGTGTGTGTGTGTGTGTGTGTGTGTGTGTGAGTGTGTGTATGTGTGTGCTTGCACGTGTGTGTATGTGCATGTGTGTAGTTGTGTGAAAGTACAAAAGCAGCATGGGATAACGTTGCAAAACACTGAAGTAGGGGAGAGAATCCTAAATGTTTATTAAAGATATTAATCTCGGTGTTGCAAATGTCGCTATTACCCAAACCTCTAATGGGTAAAATAGATAGATAACAAATGAATGTATTTCTCAACATGATGTATTGGTTAAGACCTGTGGGGTGTTAGTATGTGGAAATTATTCATCTCGCTCTTGTGAGTTCTGATTCTCCGCCTTAGCAACCGTCGCCGGTCGGGGATCTCAGTGACTGAGTCTTGATTTATCTCCCTGCCTGCTCTCAGGTGCTGTTTTGTTAACAGGATTGCAGCAATTTATAACTGTGTTTCATTACTGTACTAAGAGCCGATAAGACGATCAGTCTCTCTCTCACACATACACACACACAGTCAGACACACACACACACACACACACACACACACATACACATAAACTCTCACTCACACACACACACACACACACACAAACACACACACACACACACACACACACATACACACATATAAACTCTCTCATACACAAGACACACACACACAAACACACAGACTTAAACACACACACACACACACACATACACACACACACATACACACACACACACACACACACACACACACTTAAACACACACACACACATACACACACACACACACACACACACACTTAAACACACACACACACACACACACACACACACACACACACACACACACACAAGTGCTAATTCAATCTGCTGACAGGGAAACACGGCAAACAACATCCATTATGGCCACAAAGCTAATTGGTAGTGGGGAGGGGAGAAGGAAGAGAAGGAAGGGAAGGAAGGGAAGAGGAGGAGAAGGGGGAGGAGAGGAAGAGAAGGAAGGGAAGAGGAGGAGAGGAGGAGAAGGGGGAGGAGAGGAGGAGAAGGGGGAGGAGAGGAAGAGAAGGGGGAGGAGAAGGGGGAGGAGAGGAGGAGAGGGGGGAGGAGAGGACAGAAAAACAATGTAGGTAGAAAGAACACATTTTGGAATATTAAGACGCACATTCAGTGAATTCCAGATGGAATATCGGTCCTAGTTGCTTCTTCTTCTTTCTTCAGTCTGCTTTTCTTTTTACTCTCTCTCTTTTCCCTCTACCGCTGTCCACCGCGTACCATGTCCCCCTATTCCTTCCCCCCTTCTTCCCTTCTCTTCCTCCACTACATTACATGAGTGTCCCCTCCATAGAAAGGTTCAGGTACTCTTTCTCCCCCCTCCAACTCTCCCTCAGCGGCCCTACGGCTGCCAGCGCAGATCCAATGATATCTTACAGTAACTGTAGAAGGGTCTCAGGGAGAAGTACACCCCAATAAACTGATGAATACCTAAATCTGACTGGCAGTGAACATTAAGGCCAAACCCAAAATAAAGATGGAGTCTTGGTTGCCGTGGCATTAAAAAGGCACTGACATTTACAGGGTCCTATTTAATCACCCCCCCCTTCCCCCTGCTGTTCACCAGGTACCCCATTACACCGGAGGATAAATCTTTTACTGCACCGGGAAGAGGGAGAGGGGGGGGGGGGGGAGTGGTGGGTGGATCAGTTAAACAAATACTTTTGTTGAACAAGTACTATGTACTTAATACTTATACTAATACTTATACTACTACTACAAATACAAATACTATGTCGGGGGAAGAATAAAACAAATGGTTTGTGGTCTAGTATTTGGTTCCGTTTGTGTGTAGAGTAGTTCCTCTACTCTATGGCTTTGTTTACACTGCCAGGTAGTAGTGACACAATTCAGATTTTTTTTGATCACATGTGGCACAGATCGGATATGTAACATGTACGTGTACCAGTAAAAAAAAGCACATTGAATCTGATGTTCTCAGATCCGATTCAGGCCTCAATCATGTGTATATAAATCTGATATTAATCGGATATGTGTCATTTCGACTGTGATCTAACCAGGCAGGTCGCATATAAATAGCAATTCCGATTTGCACGTCATTTAAAATGCAATGGTCTGCACATTTTGATGACGTTTGACATTAATTTCACTCAACAAGCTGTTGAAAAGTCCTCTTCCATTTCCGCCTTAAAATGTGTGCAATATTTTGTGGATCTCTAAACATACTTCGGAAAGCAATGGCTTTATATTATAATATATATAAAAGGGATTATAATTTCTGTCTCGTTTGCGTCCATTGCCAGTGCCGGCTGTCTGTTTGCTTTTGTTTTGGGTAACCAAACACATGTACGCATGCGGGACGTTTCAAATGTTACACAAGTGTAAGCAAAAGTAAACATAGATATCGGATATAGGCCGAAAACCGACAAGGCGACCTGCGGTGTAAATGCAGCCTAAGTGTGAGTTTGTGAGTGAGAGTAAGACAGGCATGAGAAAATAAGATGACATGTCATTGATTGGTCCAGTATGAATGCCTTGAAACAGGAACACTGTCCTTGAGAACTTCAGCCTAAGGCTTCTGAGAGAGAGAGAGAGAGAGAGAGAGAGAGAGAGAGAGAGAGAGAGAGAGAGAGAGAGAGAGAGAGAGAGAGAGAGAGAGAGAGAGAGAGAGAGAGAGAGAGAGAGAGAGAGAGAGAATAAAGGTTTCATCCAGGGAGAGAGAAAGAAAAGAGGGAAAATGAAAAGTGGAGACAGAGAGGAAAACAGACCTAGAAAAAAAGAGATAAACAGAAACGGCAAGATGCATAGCAGGGATGGATAAATGGATGTACAGAGTTAGAGGGCAAGAGATAAGAGGAGAGATAAAGGGAGAGGGAAACAGGGGGGGATGTAGCAGGCCCAGTGTACATTGTTTACATTCAGAGATACATCATTGAGCTTCTCCCCTTATTTACAGTACAGTATGTCATTATCTCAGGCTACTGAGCAGACAGAGTAGGCTGGTTACACACACACACACACACACTCACGTGCGTGTGTTATACACCAGGGAGTGATGACATATGGTTAAAACAAAAATTCAGGGCTCTATTTTCAGCTGACACAAAGTACACACGCAGGCATATTGGCAATTTGTGTCAGCAGTAAATGGTGAAAATACCACAGTGCTGAAGCAATCTCTTGGTTGTGCTTAGGTGAGTGGGGTAGTGGTAATAGAGGCGTGTTCATGACAATGAACAGGTCAAGTGTCATCAGGTGTGTTGCAAGATACTGGCTTTGAAAATAGCGCTAATATTTCAGGCACACCCCATAGCACCAGCGCTCCTTGCTAGCACCTGCATTAAGACTGGTGTGTGTGTGTGTGTGTGTGAGTGTGCGTGTGCGTGTGAGTGCGCGTGCGCGTGCGTGTGCGTGTGAGTGTGCGTGTGCGTGTGTGTGCGTGTGTGTGTGTGTGTGTGTTTGCGTGTGCGTGTGCGTGCGCATGTGTGTGTGAGTGTGTGTGTGTGTGTGTGTATGTTTGTGTAGGTGTAATACACGTTCTTCCAGTTCTGTGTGGTGGTTCCTGCTACTGCAGTGAAACCATGGCAGCATTTCATCCCAAAGTTCCCCCTGACCTTGTAAACCCCCCAAAAATCTGAGTACGTGGGTGTCGGTCATAGCGCCACCTTTCTTCTGCCATATTTGTTTGTCCTCTTCTTGTTTGACCATTGTACCATATATTGATTTTTACAAAATATTATCACATCTAAAGTCACTTATATTGGCAACAAAATCAATGTTTTACAGTATTTCCTGCAACTTAGTCTGCAAAACCCATAGAGAAAGACCAGAAGCAAAATAAGCCTAGACAATGCACTAACTAACTAAACTTCATCTAAAGCTTGATCAGAAACATTTAAGCCAATTATCTGATAATTGATCCAATTAGTTAAAATAGCTGCATATTAAGTGTAGAGATGAGATGCCTTGCTTTGGTTTGGGTCCAGTAGTTCTCCATGCCAAAACCCTTCACTCCGAACTCTCTGAGGTGCTCTTCTCCGTCAGTCCAGGCTCTCTGAGGTGCTATTCGCAGGTTCTCGTACACCGGAAGGGCTGTGTCATTGGTTGTGGTGTCCCTCACACTGGCCAGTGTGTCATATTCAGGGGACATGGTCTCCATGTTCAAAGCTGCGTGTGGTGTGTGTCATCGTTAGGGTCAGGATGCTCTATGACATCACTTCCTCCTGTGAGTTTCCTCTTCAGTGTGATGACTAGAAGGCAACCGACAACCGTCTCTGCCACGACACCCACGACAGAAGCGCAGACAAACAACGATGCTTTACTGGGTCTTATAAAGTTGGATAGATTGCCGGGTCCGCATGGCGAGAGATTTACGTCTTCTGTGTTGAGGAACAAGGTCGTCAAGTTTTGAGCTCCGAGCTCATTCACAGCCCCACAGTAATACCGGCCAATGTCCCCGAGACTGACAGCAGGGATGACGTAACTGCCTGTTCCTCTCTGTAAGACCCTCTCTTCAGCTCTACTCCTCTTGTACCAGGTGTGTTCATGCATAGGTGGGTTGGCGTCACTGCTGCAAGTCAGAGTCAACAAACTCCCCTTCTCTATTTCACCAGAGGTGCTGGCTGACATTGAGGTGTTCTTCCGTCCATATCTGACACTGATATTGGCAGCAGGAGAGCGTAGATGCTCATGGCCTTCCACAGCTTCCACGGCACAGGAGTAGCTGCCTGCATCCTCCCTTCTGGTTGGGTCCAGGTACTGATAGTTGTCCTGGATCTTGGGGTGGGTTAGGCGTCGTCCCCCCCAGTACCAGATGTAGGTGGTATTGAGGTTGTCATTCAGAGAGCAGGTGGTAATGCTGCAGGTCAGTGTCACCTTCTGCCCCTCAGTGACTGAGGCAGGAGTGACCTTCACCTTCAGGTGTGTGACAGACAGGGTGGTCCCAGGGACGCTGTGACCCCATTGTTTGGTGAGTGTTTTTAGTAGGAAGCGATACTCAGCTGAGTCCTCCTCTCTCAGCGCAGCGATTCTCACAGTAGAGTGGCTGTGCTTTTTTCCAGGATACTCCAGGTGACCTTCATACCTGGGGTCTTCATACCTGGGGTCTTCATACCTGGGGTCTTCATACCTGGGGTCTTCATACCTGGGGTCTTCATACCTGGGGATTCATACCTGGGGATTCATACCTGGGGATTCATACCTGGGGCTTCATACCTGGGGATTCATACCTGGGTCTCAGGTGAGGTCCTCAGGTATCAACGTATTACTCACATTACTCTGTTTAGGAGTGAACCAGAGTGTTGACGTGACTGTTTCCTCACCACTGCCATAAGTGCAGGATATATCCACAGACGTCCCCTTCAGCCTTCAAGGCACAGACCCTTCTCTCTGCGTACTTCACCCACCAGCAGCTTTGATTCTGAACACATACTACGGGAGAGCAGACATCCTCATAGCCTTTCACAGCACAGAAGTAGCTGTCTACTGTAACGGCCCAGACGGAGTATAGCTGAGAATTTGGCCAAGCTTGAAGTTGTTTGTTTTTGTATCAGATATAGGTGGTGTTGTCACTTAGGGGGCATGTGGTCCTACAGACCAGGAACACTCTCTGTCCCTCCCTCTCTGTGCTAAGAGCTAACTTGAAAGTCACTTACTGAAAACCTAGAGTAAAAACTATTGTGTTAAAAACATGTCTTACTTGAACTCTACTATTAACAAATTATGCAGGACATTTCTGTACAGATTATCATTCCTTGTAAATTACCGTCGAATAGAACACATTGTCTGTATAAATAAATAATATACAGTATATAAATAAATCATAATAATAATAATACAATGAGGAATTTAATTAAATTGATATACAATATTACCGGTGACTAACAGCCTGACTCCGGGCTTGCCCATATATCTCCCCCCTGTTTTATTGGTCCAGAATCTGACTTTGTACTCAGCTGAGTCAGTCTCTCTCAGGTCTGTAATTGTCAGGGTGTTGGTATTCTTATTCCGAAGATACTGTACACGACCTACATACTCTGGATTTCACCTCAGATCTTCAGACTCCACAGAACGTTTACATGTTACACCAGAATACGTGTGTGACCTTAAGACCACTGGGGTAGGTGTAAGACCTCTGGGGTAGGTGTAAGACCACTGGGGTAGGTGTAAGACCACTGGGGTAGGTGTAAGACCACTGGGGTAGGTGTAAGACCACTGGGGTCGGTGTAAGAGCAGGGCAGGTCCACTGATGAGCCTCCGATGGCACAGATGCTCTGATAGGTGTAAATCACCCCCCAGCCTTTCTGACCCAGAACCAATGCAATACACACAAATGTGACTCGGTACAACCCTACTTTCTCATTGTGAAGATGCACCACTTCACCAATGTTTTTACGAATTGTCTGTATTCTATTAATTTCAAGGGCCCTGTTTTCATATAATTTCATATTTAGCTCTACCTTAAGGTTATGTAATCATTTGCATCTCTTCAGTTGAGTGTTTACACATGTTTATCATCTGCCTGTTTTAACCTGTTCTATACATGTTTCATGAAGAACACGATCTTTTCTATCTTTTCAAGAGGAGGTTTTAATATGAAGGGCGTCAGCCGTCTTCCTTAAACTCAATATGACCATAGTGGAACAGGAAGTGTCTTACCTGCTGCAGACAGGAACAGACCCACACATACACTTCCTGCAGGTCTCAGAACCATCCTTGTACACACACCCTGCAGTGTTAGAAACATGAAGGTATGAACAACAAAAGACCACAACAAAAGACAGCTATAGTGAAAACATACAAGCATACATATTGCTGCATTGATTATTCTAAAATTGTTTTATTCTCATAATCCTGGCTACAGTATACAATTCAAGTCATTCAAGATTCAAGAATTAAATAATCAAGAATTAATCAACACCATTGTCCGTGAATTCCACAGATCATATTTTGTCCTGACATTCTTAATAAATAAAATAAATGTGTAAAATAAATTATCAATCAGACGAAATGACCATCCAAATTCCTAATGTACATCAACCATTGCATTGTTGTATCCAGAAAAGATGGTTCAAGATGAAATACACATAAAATGCAAACATGACTTTATAACAGACAGCATCCTAACATACCATGAAATATAATACTTACAGAGTGAGTATTAGAGAGTTCAGATCAGAGCAACAAGCCATCAGGTAGCCAACGAGCTTGTGCTGTTTGTGGTTGGAATAAGACATTAGGGACATTGATGATGCAGACCTAACTTCCTTACTTTTGAATGTTCTAAACATTGAATGTGGTCACATATTTCAACTTCTACTGTTGTGTATTACTTCTACAGATTAACCAACTGAGAGCACCAAAGATAAACTCATAAAAAAACAGACAAACCAAGAATAAACCGCTTAATCGGGGGGGAAGGGCAGAAAAACCAATGAAAACTAACCAAAGCACAAACCATAATTCACAGAGGAAGCAATTCCATCTGTATCTAGTTTATTTCTCTATACGCGTATAATTTGTCTTCCTG
>NW_027662522.1:15000-17067 GCF_963989245.1 Nansenia antarctica | reverse complement strand
GACCTGTTACACTGGGAGGGCTACCAGAGAGAGAGAGAGAGAGAGAGAGAGAGAGAGAGAGAGAGTGTGAGTGTGTGTGTGTGTGTGTGTGTGTGTGTGTGTGTGTGTGTGTGTGTGTAATAAAAGTCTACAGTAATTAAAGGTTTGACGGTGTTGACACGCCTCCACCAGCAGTCTGAACCCTAACCCTAACCCGCGTTCACTCTGAACTGAGGTCAAATCATTTGGGAGTTGAGCAATTTTACCGAAGTGTAAGTGTCGACTACTACGGTAATTACGGTAATCTGACTCCGTGTTCGTCTGCACGTTTCCAGGGGCTCGCGGGGGTGGGTTCCCTCTGACGTCATCTGGAGGAAAAACATGAAAGAGGGAAAAAAAGAAAAGAAAGAATCTTCCAGAAGTTTCCCTGCTCTACTCAAGTTGTAAAAGAAAATCAGGGGGATGATGGATTTTATCATAAGAGGACAATTTTAGCATCCCCTTAGCGTCAGTGACTTCAGTGTCAGTGACTTAGTAAAAATGTCATTGCATGTGTGCGTGCCCCCTCGCACCTTGAAATAGCAGTAATACCACGTTCATTGATAAAATGACATTAAGTATGGAAAGAGGGGGACGATTTTGACTGTTTTTATTTCTGGGGGGATGCCATCCCCGCTCAACTCGAGTGCTGCTTATACTGTAATAATATAATGGTCTTATTCTTATATGGCTGCGCACTCCCAGACACCGGAGAAAATCCAGTATAATTGAGCGCGTGGCCGGGCAAGGTCCGTTGTAGAACGCACTAGGCATGTTGAAGGGGAGATAGACAGCTCCGGAGGGATATAAAGGAAGACTGAAATACAATCATAAACATCAAACTCATTTTCTCTGCAGATAACAACATCGTTAATTTTATTACGAGCCACTTAAACTTCGCATGAATTACAGTTGGCAACGTTTTTCCAGTGCGGCTCACATGCCTGTAATAACTCTGCATAACCAGTAGGTAATGTGCGTACGCAAGGTCAATACCCGACGTAGAGCTACGATCGTTTCCACGGTCAAATTGACTCACGTTGAAATTGTATAAATCACTACGTTGACGTGGTTTTCTACGTACGACACAGGTAAGATAAACATTTGATCTAAGCACGTTCTATAAATGAGGCCCCTGACGTGTATTTGAATGTATTTGAATGTTGACACCTCAAGTCAACTAACTGAGAAAATCACCCTCACCCTTGTATTCCATCTTCTGTTTGTTAATCTTCTGTTTGTGCACACAGGGGCAGATGACTAGTTGAGAGACCCCAGGTTTACATCTGTCAGCATGCCCTGCAGTCTCCCTCCCTCCCTCCCCCTCCCTCCCCCTCCCTCCCTCCCTCCCTCCCTTCCTCCCTCCCTCCCTCCCCCTTGCATGGCAGCTCGCCTCCATCTTGCATGGCAGCTCGCCTCCATCTTGCATGGCAGCTCGCCTCCATCTTGCATGGCAGCTCGCCTCCATCTTGCATGGCAGCTCGCCTCCATCGGTGTGTGAATGTGTGTGAGAACGGGTGAGTGACAGGCCGTTGTAAAGCGCTTTGGAATAAGACGCTGTATAAGTCAGTCTGTTTACACAGCCCTGTGAATAGAGATGGTGAGTTGTCTCCTCACAGGTTTTTAGCTGACGAGAGCGTTTTGAACTGAAAGGTTACCATGGTTACCACGCCTTTGGTTAGCCAGGAGGGCGTGTGGGGTTGAGTACAAGTTCATACAGATCTTGTTGTTCCAGAACCCTTCTTACATAGACGACCACACCTTCTCTCTGAAGGTCTGTGTGCAGGGTCAACATGTCTGTATACAGGGTCAGGGTTAAAGGTCAGGGGTCAACATGTCTGTATACAGGGTCAGGGTTAAAGGTCAGGGGTCAACATGTCTGTATACAGGGTCAGGGTTAAAGGTCAGGGGTCAGGGTCAGTATTTGTCCAGCCCAATGTGCAGCAGGATATCCCAGCTAATACGGGTCAGTTGGCATGGCAACCCTAATGGCATCAGTCAGACATGACTGCTTCTCTCAGCCTCGGCATGCTGACAAGCCCTGTCCTC
>NW_027662522.1:2500-10000 GCF_963989245.1 Nansenia antarctica | reverse complement strand
TAGTTACCATAGGAGAGGTTATCATAGTTACCATAGGAGAGGTTATCATAGTTATCATCGGAGAGGTTAACATAGTTATCATAGGAGAGGTTATCATAGTTACCATAGGAGAGGTTATCATAGTTACCATAGGAGAGGTTATCATAGTTACCATAGGAGAGGTTATCATAGTTACCATAGGAGAGGTTATCATAGTTACCATAGGAGAGGTTATCATAGGAGAGGTTATCATAGTTATCATAGGAGAGGTTATCATAGTTACCATAGGAGAGGTTATCATAGTTATCATAGGAGAGGTTATCATAGTTACCATAGGAGAGGTTACCATAGTTACCATAGGAGAGGTTACCATAGGAGAGGTTATCATAGTTACCATAGGAGAGGTTATCATAGTTACCATAGGAGAGGTTATCATAGTTACCATAGGAGAGGTTATCATAGTTACCATAGGAGAGGTTATCATAGTTACCATAGGAGAGGTTATCATAGTTACCATAGGAGAGGTTATCATAGTTACCATAGGAGAGGTTACCATAGTTACCATAGGAGAGGTTATCATAGTTACCATAGGAGAGGTTATCATAGTTATCATAGGAGAGGTTATCATAGTTATCATAGGAGAGGTTATCATAGTTACCATAGGAGAGGTTATCATAGTTATCATAGGAGAGGTTACCATAGGGTGGTGTTGAGGGGGGCTGGGTGGTGTTGAGGGGTGCTGGCGCCATCTAGTGGTGAACATGGGTACCTGCTGAGGAGCCTTGACAGGGGGAAGTTACCAGAACAATGTTCTACTATGACCTGGATGAAACACACCATGGTTCCCTCTCTCTCTCCCCCTCCCTCCCCTCCCTCCCTATGATGGAAGCATACTGTTGTTAGAATTCATTTTATTCAGATATGTACAGCAGACAGACAGACAGACAGATACATGGATGGTTCTCTACATATTCTACTAGTGTAAATACATAACTGTCATGTTCATATTCTACCACATTTTTTCAATGAGTTTGAAACTCTGAAATGGAAATGTTTACAAGAGGAATGATGATCATATCATGAACAATAATAACAATAATAATAACTATATCCATCAGGGCTTCTTCAGTTATACCACACACACACACACACACACACACACACACACACACACACACACACACACACACACACACACACACACACACACACAGTATGAAAACGAAACAAAACAAAGAACAATGGCACAGCAGGGAGGCTCTACCTCCACCAGCCTACAACCACACACACACATACACACATATACACACACACACACATACACACACACACACACACACTACAGCCTCACACACTACAGCCACACACACACTACAGTTCAGGGTTAGACAGGAAGTCAAACATTAGCCGGGTTTGTTTGCGCGACAACTCTGCTGATCCTGGATCTGTTTACCTGCAGGAAGAACAACAGACGGCGCAGGCGCCAGACCAGACTAGACGATCGTGGAGTGAAGATATTATCTTGATCATATGATCATCTAGTCTGGTCTGGCGCCTGCGCCGTCTGTTGTTCTTCCTGCAGGTAAACAGACCCCGGAGGGGCGGGGCTCTAGAAGCCGAGGGGCGGGGCTCTAGAAGCCGGGGGGGCGGGGCTCTAGAAGCCGGGGGGGCGGGGCTCTAGAAGCCGGAGGGCGTGAGGACGTTCATGTCGCGGGGTTTCAGTTTGTGCGGCCGGGACGTCTGGCTCCGCCCCTCCACGGCCGGCAGCTCCATTGTGGGCGGGGCCAGGCGGGCGGGGGCGTCGGCCAGGCGGGCGGGGGGCGGAGCCTTCATCAGCTCCATGGAGGGGCGGGGCTTCTGGTCTCCCCGGTACGGCTGCACGGCCATGCACCCTGGACACACACACACACACACATACAAACATCAGGCTTCCTATTGGTCAGCCAGAACATCAAGGCAGGTTTATTTGTACAGCACATTTCATACAACAGGGCAATTCAAAGTGCCTTACATACATTATTAAAATACAGCAAGAGGAGGAGGGTAAGAAAAAAAATAGACAACAATATATAAATATATATATACAAATTAAATAGAAATAGGGTTAAGGCCCTTGCACGTGCGTGCTTGCACACCGTATCCGTAATATTCGGCCGTCCCCCAAAAAATCGCAACAGGTTCGACTTTTTGCGTTTTCCGCATCCGTCAAAAGCCTTTTGACAGTTGTTTTTGACCACTCCGCCATGGTATAGACTGGGACACACCGTCAAATTAGAACTGCAGGACAGTTGGGTTAATGTTTACGGAAGTACATGTCTCAAGTATTATCTCGGCGGTTAGTCGAGTGAAAGAAAACAACATACAGATGATAATTCACACAATATAATACCACGAAAGCATACGGCACTAAACAATAACATTCATTTGGGCAGCATCATACTAAACAATAACATTCATTTGGGCAGCATCACTAAACAATAACATTCATTTGGGCAGCATCACTAAACAATAACATTCATTTGGGCAGCATCCTACTCAAACTCAGGCAGAAGGTCCGGCCAGGTTCACAGTCACAGACTGTCAGTGCATCATACAGGTACATCATTCAGCTGGTTATAGCGGTTTCTTTTTCTATTCTACTATTCCATTTCTACTTCTGCTGTCTGCGTCTCCCTGGGTATTCCAGATGGCAAACAGTAAAGAAATGCCACAATATACCAGGACTTAAGAAACGAGATGTCCAACAAAGGATTTGACAAACCCTGGCCTATTTTGCGCAACAAGTAGACTCTGATGCAGCGGAGACAGGGTTGCCAGATGGGCTGGTTTTTGGTGGATTTAGCAGTTTTTAGACTGTGGTTAGGTTGGATTGGAAATTCTCAATCCCATCTGGCAACCCTGAGCGGAGAGTCTACACATGGTATGATTACAGATATCACACTGATATGTTATCATATAGGTGTGACGGAGATGCACACCACGCTTTGTTAAAAGAAATAACGATTTATTGTACTTTTCTACTGATAATACATTCTACTGATGTGGTCTACCATTTGGTTTTAGTTATATTGCTCTCAGTTGTTTGTACCTTTTGCTAAATCAAGCATTACACAAGTAAATAGATAACATATTTAATAAGACAATAGTTCATGGATAAAAGACATTGATGGAAGTGTTTGTGTTTAATCATAACTGCTGCAAAACATGAAGGTTTTAGCTTAGATTTTAATATTTTAAGGGTTTGGGCCTGTTTGATTTCTTCAGGGAGTTTGTTCCAGGAGCATGCAGCAGCGTGACTGAAAGCTGCTGCACCGTGTTTTGTTTTCACTGGAATGATTAGCTGATTATTCTCAGCTGACCTGCAATTTATGAACAGCTCCTTTAGATAGGCCTGTTAGTAGACCAGCTCCTTTAGATAGACCTGTTAGTAGACCAGCTCCTTTAGATAGGCCTGTTAGTAGACCAGCTCCTTTAGATAGGCCTGTTAGTAGACCAGCTCCTTTACATAGGCCTGTTAGTAGACCAGCTCCTTTAGATAGGTCTGTTAGTAGACCAGCTCCTTTAGATAGGCCTGTTAGTAGACCAGCTCCTTTAGATAGGCCTGTTAGTAGACCTGCTCCTTTAGATAGGCCTGTTAGTAGACCAGCTCCTTTAGATAGGCCTGTTAGTAGACCAGCTCCTTTAGGTAGGCCTGTTAGTAGACCAGCTCCTTTAGATAGACCTGTTAGTAGACCAGCTCCTTTAGATAGGCCTGTTAGTAGACCAGCTCCTTTAGATAGGCCTGTTAGTAGACCAGCTCCTTTAGATAGACCTGTTAGTAGACCAGCTCCTTTAGATAGACCTGTTAGTAGACCAACTCCTTTAGATAGGCCTGTTAGTAGATCAGCTCCTTTAGATAGGCCTGTTAGTAGACCAGCTCCTTTAGATAGACCTGTTAGTAGACCAGCTCCTTTAGATAGACCTGTTAGTAGACCAGCTCCTTTAGATAGGCCTGTTAGTAGACCAGCTCCTTTAGATAGACCTGTTAGTAGACCAGCTCCTTTAGATAGGCCTGTTAGTAGACCAGCTCCTTTAGATAGGCCTGTTAGTAGACCAGCTCCTTTAGATAGGCCTGTTAGTAGACCAGCTCCTTTACATAGGCCTGTTAGTAGACCAGCTCCTTTAGATAGGCCTGTTAGTAGACCAGCTCCTTTAGATAGGCCTGTTAGTAGACCAGCTCCTTTAGATAGGCCTGTTAGTAGACCAGCTCCTTTAGATAGGCCTGTTAGTAGACCAGCTCCTTTAGATAGGCCTGTTAGTAGACCAGCTCCTTTAGATAGGCCTGTTAGTAGACCAGCTCCTTTAGATAGGCCTGTTAGTAGACCAGCTCCTTTAGATAGGCCTGTTAGTAGACCAGCTCCTTTAGATAGGCCTGTTAGTAGACCAGCTCCTTTAGATAGGCCTGTTAGTAGACCAGCTCCTTTAGATAGGCCTGTTAGTAGACCAGCTCCTTTAGATAGGCCTGTTAGTAGACCATTACAATAATCAAGTCTACTATAAACAAATGCATGAATGAGCTTTTCAAGGTCTTGTTTGGACTTGAAACCTCTCATTCTTGTTGTGTTTTTCAGGTGATAGTAGGCTGATTTAGTTAGAGTTTATGTGGCTGTTGAAGTTTAGATCAGAGTCTAGAATTACACCAAGATTTCTGACCTGATTTTTAGTTTGAAGAGAGAGAGAATCAAGTTTCGCACTTTCTATCTTTTGTCAGGTGCACCGAATACAATTATCTCTGTTTTGTCCTTAGTTGGAGGAAGTTTTCTCATCCACATAGTGGACAACATTATGTTGTTATTTTTATGATGTGTCCCAATGGAAGCATGTAGAGATTGAATAGGAGGGGGCCAAGGATTGACCCTTGGGGAACCCCACATGTCATTTTAATTTGGTCGGACACACAGTTGCCAATGGAGACATAGTAGCTTCTGTCCTGTAGGTAGGATCTAAACCAGTTTAGGACAGTGCCCGAAAGTCCTACCCAGGTTGTTAGTCTATCTATTAGAATGTCGTGGTCTACAGTGTCAAAGACAGCGCTAAGATCTAGTAGTACCAAAACAGATTTTTCGGAGTCTGTGTTAACACTAATGTCATTAAGGACCTTAATAAGAGGTGTTTCAGTGCTATGTAGGGGGCGAAAGCCTGATTGAAAGCCATCAAAGAGATCATTCAGGGTCAAATAATTGCCAAGTTGTTGGTGGGCAGCTATTTAAATAATTTGTCCTGTACAGGGAAGGTTTGATACGGGTCTGTAGTTGTTCAGTACAAATGGGTCTCGGCCGGTCAGGCTTCCTATTGGCTCAGCCATCCCTGTGACCTCATCCCCCTGCGCCGCGGCGGTGCGTACCTGGGTCTGTGGTGGACTTCTGGACGACCGGCCGCGGTCCGAAGCGCCCCCAGCGTTCCATCGCCCCCGCGGCCCCCCCTCCCCCCCCCCCGGGGGCGGCTGCCCCCCCCGGCCCCCCCTCGCCGACGCCCAGGTCCACACTGGAGCTGCTGCTGAGGTCAGAGGTCAGCGACCCCGTTGAACCCTGACTGAACCAGCTCCTAGAGACACACACACACACACACACACACACACACACACACATTAAGCTGCTAGCCACATCAAAGTCCTGATAAAGTCTCCATGAAGAGACAGTAGAGTGTGTGTGTGTGTGTGTGTGTGTGTGTGTGTGTGTGTACCTGCGTGTGTGTCTGGGGGAGGTGTGTGTGTGTGTGTGTGTGTGTGTGTGTGTGTGTACCTGCGTGTGTGTCTGGGGGAGGTGTGTGTGTGTGTGTGTGTGTGTGTACCTGCGTGTGTGTCTGGGGGAGGTGTGGGGGGTGCTGCTGGGGCTGGACTGGACCGACCCGTCCTGCTTCTCCTCCTTCTGGTCCACCTGCATCTTCTAAACACACACACACACACACACACACACACGTATACAGACACACACACACACACACACACACACACACACACGGTGGTTAATGCACAGTGCTGCTGGACAGTATGTGTTTGTTTAACCATGACGTCTTTACTTCATCAGAACCAGATAACAGGTTAATATCTGCAACTCCACATGTTGGTTTAGAGCAGGGGTCCCCAAACTACGGCCCGCGGGCCGAACACGGCCCACCCCCACACTTGGACCGGCCCTTTGAACAACGTCGCCCCCACACACTCTCAACATATTTTGAAAATTACATTCAACGGTACGTTCCATAGTGAACGAGCACGGATCTATAGCAGGTGCACGCGAGCTAGAACGAACATTCAGAGAGATGAAAAATGGCCAAACGTTTGGTAAAGAGAAAAGTTGATTCAGAATGCAGGGTTTTTAACCAACAGTGCACCGATATGTTCATGATCTGTGTCAAGCAGGGTTTTTCCTGCATTGAGAATTATGAGGCGGCCGCCTCCGTCATATTTCTAGCCGCCTCCAGCTCTCACAAAACTCTGACGGTCGTATTTTCTACTGCACTCGGTGGATTTCTGTAATTTCTAACTGCAATTGCGGCATTGCGCCGACGTGATGGCGGGGGCGCTGTTTCGCAAATAAGTTAGCTTTCGTGTTGATTTATAGTTGATGTTGACTGCTCAAGGAGAATACATATTTGAAAGTACAGAATGCCTGAGAGCCTTATATTGCAGTATATTACATTATATATTGAATGGTCATCTGGTGCCTGAATATTGTGTTCTCCTTTACATAAATAATGACATTTCCACCATAAATTGATGCAGAAAAGGCACAAATTGGTGCATCTAAATTCACCAGAATGCAAGAAATTAAGTGTTTGATGCTCGTTTAAGGACCCCCAGACAGCCCTGCTTCATGGGTTCCCCCGTGTATGATGAGGGTCCTCCCTCATGTATCAGACTGTAAAACTGATTATATTTCATTGACATATCACTATAGGTATAAATTCCATCCAAATTCAACTGTTTAGACTTTGTTTGCATCCACCAGTGCTCTCCTGCTCGCAATTGCTTTGCGCAACCGCCTCCATTCCACTCCGTTCCATATTATTTTATGTTAGAGACCGACCCAGGCCCCCCATCACAGAAAGGAAAAATTATGTGGCCCTCACAAAAAAAAGTTTGGGGACCCCTGGTTTAGAGAGAATCATACATGTGTATATATATACAGTAGACTATCATACATGTGTATAGAGGGACTATCTTACGTGGAAGGATTCAGGCATGCGGTGGTGGTGGCGCGTCTCCTCGGCGGTCAGGCCTTTGTGCGGGGTGTAGCCCGTGTCCCTAAGCCCCGCCTTCTGCTCAAAACTGGACACGCTGTCCTGGGTCTGCTCTGCAGGGACGTGACCAGGAGATGACGTCATCAATAATCACATCAATAATCACATCAATAATCACACAAACTGCCTGTTTAGTGCAACAACAGTTCTTAACAGCCGTATCCTGAAGTGCGCACTTGTCTTGTGCACTTGTCCACGCAGACTTCAAAGTAAAGGAGTGGTTTGGTGCCTTCATCTCCA
>NW_027662523.1:30000-36041 GCF_963989245.1 Nansenia antarctica | reverse complement strand
GTCATCCAGAGTCAGGGGTCATACAGAGTCAGGGTTCATACAGGGTCAGGGGTCATACAGGGTCAGGGGTCATACAGGGGTCATAGAGTCAGGGGTCATACAGGGGTCATACAGAGTCAGGGGTCATCCAGAGTCAGGGGTCATACAGGGGTCACCCAGAGTCAGGGGTCATACAGAGTCAGGGGTCATACAGAGTCAGGGGGCATACAGGGTCAGGGGTCATACAGACGTCATACAGAGTCAGGGGTCATACAGGGTCAGGGGTCATACAGGGGTCATACAGGGGTTATACAGGGGTCATACAGGGGTCATACAGAGGTCATACAGAGGTCATAGAGAGTCAGGGGTCATACAGAGGTCATACAGACGTCATACAGGGTCAGGGGTCATACAGGGTCAGGGGTCGTAACGGGGTCATACAAAGGTCATACAGGGTCAGGGGTCATACAGGGGTCATACAGGGGTCAGGGTGAACTTACTAGTGACAGCCGTCTCCACCAGGGGGGGGCTCTCCCCGTCGTTGCCCAGGGCGTAGACGCTCAGGATGTATTCTACTGTAGGCATCAGACCTGAGAAGGTCACCTCCGTCTGGTCTGGGGGGGGGGGGGGGGGGGGGGGGGGAACATTATAACAGGATGTACTCTACTGTATGGGGGGGGGGGGGGGGGGGGGGGACATTATAACAGGATGTACTCTACTGTATGGGGGGGGGGGGGGGGGGGGGGGACATTATAACAGGATGTACTCTACTGTATGGGGGGGGGGGGGGGGGGGACATTATAACAGGATGTACTCTACTGTATGGGGGGGGGGGGGGGGGGGGACATTATAACAGGATGTACTCTACTGTATGGGGGGGGGGGGGGGGGGACATTATAACAGGATGTACTCTACTGTATGGGGGGGGGGGGGGGGGGGACATTATAACAGGATGTACTCTACTGTATGGGGGGGGGGGGGGGGGGGGGGGACATTATAACAGGATGTACTCTACTGTATGGGGGGGGGGGGGGGGGGGACATTATAACAGGATGTACTCTACTGTATGGGGGGGGGGGGGGGGGGGGGGACATTATAACAGGATGTACTCTACTGTATGGGGGGGGGGGGGGGGGGGGGGACATTATAACAGGATGTACTCTACTGTATGGGGGGGGGGGGGGGGGGGGGACATTATAACAGGATGTACTCTACTGTATGGGGGGGGGGGGGGGGGGGGGGACATTATAACAGGATGTACTCTACTGTATGGGGGGGGGGGGGGGGGGGGGACATTATAACAGGATGTACTCTACTGTATGGGGGGGGGGGGGGGGGGGGGACATTATAACAGGATGTACTCTACTGTATGGGGGGGGGGGGGGGGGGGGGGGGACATTATAACAGGATGTACTCTACTGTATGGGGGGGGGGGGGGGGGGGGACATTATAACAGGATGTACTCTACTGTATGGGGGGGGGGGGGGGGGGGGACATTATAACAGGATGTACTCTACTGTATGGGGGGGGGGGGGGGGGGGGACATTATAACAGGATGTACTCTACTGTATGGGGGGGGGGGGGGGGGGGGACATTATAACAGGATGTACTCTACTGTATGGGGGGGGGGGGGGGGGGGGGGGACATTATAACAGGATGTACTCTACTGTATGGGGGGGGGGGGGGGGGGGGGGGACATTATAACAGGATGTACTCTACTGTATGGGGGGGGGGGGGGGGGGGGGACATTATAACAGGATGTACTCTACTGTATGGGGGGGGGGGGGGGGGGGACATTATAACAGGATGTACTCTACTGTATGGGGGGGGGGGGGGGGGGGGGACATTATAACAGGATGTACTCTACTGTATGGGGGGGGGGGGGGGGGGGGACATTATAACAGGATGTACTCTACTGTATGGGGGGGGGGGGGGGGGGGGGACATTATAACAGGATGTACTCTACTGTATGGGGGGGGGGGGGGGGGGGGGGACATTATAACAGGATGTACTCTACTGTATGGGGGGGGGGGGGGGGGGGGGGGACATTATAACAGGATGTACTCTACTGTATGGGGGGGGGGGGGGGGGGGGGGACATTATAACAGGATGTACTCTACTGTATGGGGGGGGGGGGGGGGGGGGGACATTATAACAGGATGTACTCTACTGTATGGGGGGGGGGGGGGGGGGGGGGGGGACATTATAACAGGATGTACTCTACTGTATGGGGGGGGGGGGGGGG
This sequence comes from Nansenia antarctica, assembly GCF_963989245.1. Taxonomy (NCBI): domain Eukaryota; kingdom Metazoa; phylum Chordata; class Actinopteri; order Argentiniformes; family Microstomatidae; genus Nansenia; species Nansenia antarctica. Next base: position 33,817 of record NW_027662523.1, on the reverse strand, counting down.
GGGGACATTATAACAGGATGTACTCTACTGTATGGGGGGGGGGGGGGGGGGGGGGACATTATAACAGGATGTACTCTACTGTATGGGGGGGGGGGGGGGGGGGGGGATATTATAACAGGATGTACTCTACTGTATGGGGGGGGGGGGGGGGGGGACATTATAACAGGATGTACTCTACTGTATGGGGGGGGGGGGGGGGGGACATTATAACAGGATGTACTCTACTGTATGGGGGGGGGGGGGGACATTATAACAGGATGTACTCTACTGTATGGGGGGGGGGGGGGGGGGGGACATTATAACAGGATGTACTCTACTGTATGGGGGGGGGGGGGGGGGGGGGGACATTATAACAGGATGTACTCTACTGTATGGGGGGGGGGGGGGGGGGGGGGACATTATAACAGGATGTACTCTACTGTATGGGGGGGGGGGGGGGGGGGACATTATAACAGGATGTACTCTACTGTATGGGGGGGGGGGGGGGGGGGGGACATTATAACAGGATGTACTCTACTGTATGGGGGGGGGGGGGGGGGGGACATTATAACAGGATGTACTCTACTGTATGGGGGGGGGGGGGGGGGGGGGGACATTATAACAGGATGTACTCTACTGTATGGGGGGGGGGGGGGGGGGGGACATTATAACAGGATGTACTCTACTGTATGGGGGGGGGGGGGGGGGGGGGACATTATAACAGGATGTACTCTACTGTATGGGGGGGGGGGGGGGGGGGGGGACATTATAACAGGATGTACTCTACTGTATGGGGGGGGGGGGGGGGGGGGGGACATTATAACAGGATGTACTCTACTGTATGGGGGGGGGGGGGGGGGGGGGGACATTATAACAGGATGTACTCTACTGTATGGGGGGGGGGGGGGGGGGGGGACATTATAACAGGATGTACTCTACTGTATGGGGGGGGGGGGGGGGGGGGGACATTATAACAGGATGTACTCTACTGTATGGGGGGGGGGGGGGGGGGGGACATTATAACAGGATGTACTCTACTGTATGGGGGGGGGGGGGGGGGGGGGGGACATTATAACAGGATGTACTCTACTGTATGGGGGGGGGGGGGGGGGGGGGACATTATAACAGGATGTACTCTACTGTATGGGGGGGGGGGGGGGGGGGACATTATAACAGGATGTACTCTACTGTATGGGGGGGGGGGGGGGGGGGGGACATTATAACAGGATGTACTCTACTGTATGGGGGGGGGGGGGGGGGGGGGACATTATAACAGGATGTACTCTACTGTATGGGGGGGGGGGGGGGGGGGACATTATAACAGGATGTACTCTACTGTATGGGGGGGGGGGGGGGGGGGGGACATTATAACAGGATGTACTCTACTGTATGGGGGGGGGGGGGGGGGGGGGACATTATAACAGGATGTACTCTACTGTATGGGGGGGGGGGGGGGGGGGGACATTATAACAGGATGTACTCTACTGTATGGGGGGGGGGGGGGGGGGGGACATTATAACAGGATGTACTCTACTGTATGGGGGGGGGGGGGGGGGGACATTATAACAGGATGTACTCTACTGTATGGGGGGGGGGGGGGGGGGGGGGACATTATAACAGGATGTACTCTACTGTATGGGGGGGGGGGGGGGGGGGGACATTATAACAGGATGTACTCTACTGTATGGGGGGGGGGGGGGGGGGGGGGACATTATAACAGGATGTACTCTACTGTATGGGGGGGGGGGGGGGGGGGGGGACATTATAACAGGATGTACTCTACTGTATGGGGGGGGGGGGGGGGGGACATTATAACAGGATGTACTCTACTGTATGGGGGGGGGGGGGGGGGGGGGGGACATTATAACAGGATGTACTCTACTGTATGGGGGGGGGGGGGGGGGGGGGACATTATAACAGGATGTACTCTACTGTATGGGGGGGGGGGGGGGGGGGGGGGACATTATAACAGGATGTACTCTACTGTATGGGGGGGGGGGGGGGGGGACATTATAACAGGATGTACTCTACTGTATGGGGGGGGGGGGGGGGGGGGGGGACATTATAACAGGATGTACTCTACTGTATGGGGGGGGGGGGGGGAGGGGGGACATTATAACAGGATGTACTCTACTGTATGGGGGGGGGGGGGGGGAGGGGGGACATTATAACAGGATGTACTCTACTGTATGGGGGGGGGGGGGGGGGGGGGGGACATTATAACAGGATGTACTCTACTGTATGGGGGGGGGGGGGGGGGGGGGGACATTATAACAGGATGTACTCTACTGTATGGGGGGGGGGGGGGGGGGGGGACATTATAACAGGATGTACTCTACTGTATGGGGGGGGGGGGGGGGGGGGGGGACATTATAACAGGATGTACTCTACTGTATGGGGGGGGGGGGGGGGGGGGGGACATTATAACAGGATGTACTCTACTGTATGGGGGGGGGGGGGGGGGGGGACATTATAACAGGATGTACTCTACTGTATGGGGGGGGGGGGGGGGGGGGACATTATAACAGGATGTACTCTACTGTATGGGGGGGGGGGGGGGGGGACATTATAACAGGATGTACTCTACTGTATGGGGGGGGGGGGGGGGGGGGGACATTATAACAGGATGTACTCTACTGTATGGGGGGGGGGGGGGGGGGGGGGGACATTATAACAGGATGTACTCTACTGTATGGGGGGGGGGGGGGGGGGGGACATTATAACAGGATGTACTCTACTGTATGGGGGGGGGGGGGGGGGACATTATAACAGGATGTACTCTACTGTATGGGGGGGGGGGGGGGGGGGGACATTATAACAGGATGTACTCTACTGTATGGGGGGGGGGGGGGGGGGGGACATTATAACAGGATGTACTCTACTGTATGGGGGGGGGGGGGGGGGGAGGACATTATAACAGGATGTACTCTACTGTATGGGGGGGGGGGGGGGGGGGGGACATTATAACAGGATGTACTCTACTGTATGGGGGGGGGGGGGGGGGGGGGGGACATTATAACAGGATGTACTCTACTGTATGGGGGGGGGGGGGGGGGGGGGGGGACATTATAACAGGATGTACTCTACTGTATGGGGGGGGGGGGGGGGGGGGGGGACATTATAACAGGATGTACTCTACTGTATGGGGGGGGGGGGGGGGGGGGGACATTATAACAGGATGTACTCTACTGTATGGGGGGGGGGGGGGGGGGAGGACATTATAACAGGATGTACTCTACTGTATGGGGGGGGGGGGGGGGGGGGGGGACATTATAACAGGATGTACTCTACTGTATGGGGGGGGGGGGGGGGGGGGGGACATTATAACAGGATGTACTCTACTGTATGGGGGGGGGGGGGGGGGGAGGACATTATAACAGGATGTACTCTACTGTATGGGGGGGGGGGGGGGGGGGGGGGACATTATAACAGGATGTACTCTACTGTATGGGGGGGGGGGGGGGGGGAGGACATTATAACAGGATGTACTCTACTGTATGGGGGGGGGGGGGGGGGGGGGGGACATTATAACAGGATGTACTCTACTGTATGGGGGGGGGGGGGGGGGGGGGGACATTATAACAGGATGTACTCTACTGTATGGGGGGGGGGGGGGGGGGGGGACATTATAACAGGATGTACTCTACTGTATGGGGGGGGGGGGGGGGGAGGACATTATAACAGGATGTACTCTACTGTATGGGGGGGGGGGGGGGGGGGGGGGGACATTATAACAGGATGTACTCTACTGTATGGGGGGGGGGGGGGGGGGGACATTATAACAGGATGTACTCTACTGTATGGGGGGGGGGGGGGGGGGGGGACATTATAACAGGAT
>NW_027662523.1:20000-25000 GCF_963989245.1 Nansenia antarctica | reverse complement strand
GCGTGGCTTACTGGTGGCTTGGCGCCCTGCCAGGGGGGCGCTGTCCTGGGCTCCGGCCACGGCGTAGATGTGGACGTTGTACTCCGTCTCGGGGGCCAGGCCGGTCAGGGTGAAGTGGTTCCTGGAGGGGGGCAGCCGCTCCTCCTTGGCCCTCCCCCCCGTGGCCATCTGGTAGCGGATGCGGTACCCGCCGATGATGGCCCGGGGCGCCAGCCAGTGGACCGTGAACGAGTTGGTCAGAACCTCGGAGAACCGCAGACCCGAAGGAGAGTCCAACGCTGCAGGAGGGAGAGAGAGGAGGGAGGAGGAGGAGGAGAGGGAGGAGGGGGGGGGGGGGAGGGGAGGGGAGAGGGAGGAGGGGGAGGGAGGAGGGCGAGGAGAAGGAGGAGGAGAGGGAGGAGGGGGGGGGGAGAGAGGGAGGAGAGGGAGGGGGGAGGGGAGGGAGGGGGGGAGGAGGAGAGGGAGGAGGGGGAGGAGGAGGGAGGAGGGAGGGGAGGGGAGGGCGAGGAGAGGGGTTATCTCAGGGTGTAAACAGGCCAGGGTCAGGGGTCAAACAGGCCCGGGGGTCAGGGGTCAGGGGTTAACAGTAACTCACTGGTTTTCTGGGTGCCGACCAGCGGAGAGCTCTCCCTCTCCTCGTACACACACACCACGCTGACCAGGTACTCTGTGTTGGAGATCAGGTCTGCAGAGAGAACACACACACACACACACACACACACACAGTCAGGTAGGACACACACACACACAGTCAGGTGTCTCTGTGTGTGTGTGTATGCGTGTGTGTGTGTGTGGGTATGCGTGTGTGTGTGTCCTACCTGACTGTGTATGCGTGTGTGTGTGTGTGTGTGTGTGTGTGTGTGTGTGTGTCTGGGTACGCCTGTTTCGTGTGTCTGGGTACGCCTGTTTCGTAAGTGCTTATTGCTGTTGTTGTATTTGGTGGCTGTGTCTCAGTGGTTATTGTTGTACCGTATTTATGTTTGCTTGACTGTGTCTCAGTGTGTATCGTTGTATTGGTTTGTTTACTGGTTGTCTTAGTGTCTATGTTGTATCGCTGTGTTGATTGGTCGTGTCCCAGCGCTTATTGTTGTATTATTGTCTTTCCTGACTGTGTATCAGTGCTTACTGCTGTATTGTTGTGTTTGCTTGGCTGTGTCCCAGTGCGTTTTGTTGTATTGTATTGTCTTGTGTTGCCTGTCTGCTTTTTGTGCTTACTGTTGTATTCCATTCTTGATGTCCGTTAGTGCTTTTGTTGTATTGTTTGTGTTACATGCATGTGTTTAATGCTTATTGTGCTTTGTTTTTAACATGTTTTATCTTTCAGCCCTCCTCCCCTTTCCCCTTATGAGGCAGGCCGGCATTGTAAATAAGAATTTTGTTCTTAATTGTCTCGCCTTCTAAAATAAAGGTAAAATAAAATAAAATAAAGTGTGTGTGTGTGTGTGTGTGTGTCTGGGTATGCGTGTGTGTGTGTGTGTGTGTGTGTGTCTTACTGCGCAGCACCACGCTGTTGGAGGCCCCTCCCACGCTGCTCTCTGTGATGTCATCGCCGTCGTCGAGGGGATGGTACCTGACCACGAAGCCGCTGACGGGCCGGTTGCCGGGGACGACGGGGGCGGTCCACAGCACCTGCATGCTGACGGGACCCACCTCCCCGAAACCCAGGTCTGTAGGGGCCGGCACGGCTGGGGGTGGAGGAGGGGGAGGGAGGGAGGGGGGAGGGAGGGAGGAAGGGGAGGGGGAAGGGAGGGAGGAGAGGGGGGAGGAAGGGGAGGCGGGAGAGAGGAGGGAAGGAGGGAGGAAGGGAGGAAGGGGAGGAGGGAGGGAAGGAGGAAGGAAGGGAGGAAGGGGAGGAGGGAGGGAAGGAGGAAGGGAGGGAGAGAGAGGAGGAAGGGAAGGAAGGGAGGGAGGGGTGGAGGGAGAGAGGGAGGGAGGGAGAGAGGGAGGGCAGGAGGAAGGGGAGGAAGGGAGGGAGAGAAGGAGGGAGAAAGGGAGGGAGGGAGGGAAGGGGAGGAAGGGGAGGAGGGAGGAAGGAAGGGAGGGAGGAGAGGGAAGGGAGGGAGGGAAGGGAAGGGAGGGAGGGAAGGAGGGAGGAAGGGAGGGAGGGAAGGGGAGGAAGGGGAGGAGGGAGGAAGGAAGGGAGGGAGGAGAGGGAAGGAGGGAGGGAGGGAAGGAGGAGGGAAGGGAGGGAGGGAAGGAGGAGAGGAAGGAGGGAGGAGGAAGGGAAGGAGGGAGGGAGGGAGGGAGGGAAGGAGAGGGGAGGGAGGGAGGAAGGGAAGGAGGGAGGGAGGGAGGGAGGGAGGGAAGGGGAGGAGGGAGGGAGGGGAGGGAGAGAGGGAGGGAGGAAGGAAGGGAGGGAGGGAAGGAGGGAGGAGAGGAGGAGGAGAGGAGGAAGGAGGGTGGAGGGAGAGAGGGGAGGGGGAAAGCTATTATTAGTAACAGCTGATTAGCATATGGTAACAGATGTTCCAGAGGTCAGCTGACCACATCTGAGGCTGAGGAGGAGATGAGACCCACCCTAAACCCTAACCATCTGGTCTCTCACACACACACACACACACACACACACACACACACACACGTCAAGCCCTTGTCTGGATCTCACCCCAGGCATGACGTGTGTTCCATCTGTAAACAGGGACGAGTACCAGAGACAAGACGGAACTGCAAACACGCTAACAACACGCTTACAACACACTAACACGCTAACACTCTAACACACTAACACACTAACACACTAACACTCTAACACACTAACAACACTAACACTCTAACACACTAACACACTAACACTAACACTCTAACACACTAACACTATAACACACTAACAACACTAACACTCTAACACTAACACACTAACACACTAACAACACGCTAACACTCTAACACACTAACAACATACTAACACACCCCCCCCTTCACACACCGGTCTGCTGCGTGACGGTGGTGGGTTCGCTCTCTCCGCTCTCGGTGACGGTGACCACGCTGATGTCGTAGGCGATGCCGGGCTCCAGCCCGTAGACGGTGTAGTAGCCGGCGCCGGACTCCACCGTGTCCTGGAAGATCGGCGCGCTCTCCCCCGCCGCCGCCACCGTCACGCGGTACCCCGTCACCGCCGTGTGGTTCAGGGGCCGCCAGGTCAGCCTGATGGTGCTGTCGGTCACGTCCTCGAAGGTCAGGTCAGTCAGCCGGGGCACGTCTGGTAGGGGGGGGGGGGGGGGGGGGGATGGAGGGAGGAAGGGAAGGGGAGGGACGGAGGGGGGCAGGGTGGTGGGGAGGGAGGGGGGGGGGAGGGGAGGGATGGAGGGAGGGAGGGGGGGGAGGGGAGGCGAGGGACGGAGGGAGGGAGGGAAGGGAGGGGACGGATGGAGGGAGGGAGGGGGGGAGGGTGGTGGGGAGGAGGGGAGGAAGGGAGGGTGGCAGCAGCGCAGAGGGCGGAGGAGCAGGAAGCACACAGATGTGAGACAGGCAGACAGACAGACAGACAGGCAGACAGACAGAGTTTAGTATGGTACCAGTGAAGCCGGGGTGATGTGGAATCGTCAGTTCCCCCACGGTAACTTAACTGACTAAAACCACCAAAGCAAAATCATGGGAGAAGTGCCTGACCCATCCCACATCACACCCCTCTTGATGTTGAGGCGACAACAATGTGGTCGTGACATCATCTGATGTAGGTGACATCATGTGATGTAGGTGACATCATGTGATGACATCATCATCACATTGAGTCACGAACATCGGTACACTTTAGTACCATGTGACACCCTCTGATCATTTGGTCCTCATGTCGGGATCCGATGTGACGATCGGACTTTTCTTTCAGAAAATGTGAATACATTTCCCCCGCTGTTGAAAACCAACGACACACGTCGCTAGTCAGCTAACACAGCTTGTTCTGTGAGCCTGCTAACAATGTAAAGTAGTGTTCTAGTTAACTAGGTAACAATGTAAAGTAGTGTTGTAGTTAACTAGGTAACAATGTAAAGTAGTGTTGTAGTTAACTAGGTAATAATGTAAAGTAGTGTTCTAGTTAACTAGGTAACAATGTAAAGTAGTGTTGTAGTTAACTAGGTAACAATGTAAAGTAGTGTTGTAGTTAACTAGGTAACAATGTAAAGTAGTGTTCTAGTTAACTAGGTAACAATGTAAAGTAGTGTTGTAGTTAACTAGGTAACAATGTAAAGTAGTGTTGTAGTTAACTAGGTAATAATGTAAAGTAGTGTTCTAGTTAACTAGGTAACAATGTAAAGTAGTGTCCTAGTTAACTAGGTAACAATGTAAAGTAGTGTTGTAGTTAACTAGGTAACAATGTAAAGTAGTGTTGTAGTTAACTAGGTAACAATGTAAAGTAGTGTTCTAGTTAACTAGGTAACAATGTAAAGTAGTGTTCTAGTTAACTAGGTAGCAGTGGGGATTACTCATCCAATCCGTTGCATTGTTGCAGTGTTTTGGGCTTGACTAGCGAGTTTGTGTTGTGTTGATTCTCAACACACGTTGAAACGTAGTTCCGTTGTTAAAGTCTGAGCATTTTGATTGGTTGCTGACATGCGGACCGAATGATCAGACTGTGTTAACGGTTTACATCAATAACTGTTTCTGTGTCCTGGCACGAGACACAAACAGCCACGTCAGTGAACAGGAAGAGGGATGTCTCGCGTCACAGGAAGCTGTTGTGTTGATGACGGGTCGGGGGGGGGGGGGGTTAAAGGTTAAAGGTTAAAGGTTAGAGGTCAGAGATGCGTCAGCAAGACGTTTCAGCTCGCTAGCGTTTTCTCTCTCTCCGCCGGCGTTGCTAGGCGAAGGTAAAACGCTAACCGAGATACGAGTTGCTGTCCTTACGCTAACCCACATCTCTGCTGGCGGAGGTCGTCATGGTGACGATGTTGTAATCGTTGCACAACGTTACTTTAAACAGCGCCTTTCTCTCATCTACTGGACCATCCCCCCCCCACACCTTGTGTGATGGTCTGTCTGTCTGTCTGTCTGTCTGTCTCTCT
>NW_027662523.1:7500-15000 GCF_963989245.1 Nansenia antarctica | reverse complement strand
GTTGGTAGATCTTGTTGAGCTGGTAATTTGAAAAGTAGCTCACAAGCCTAAAAAGTGTGAGCACCCCTGCTCTAGACCAATGAATGGCTGAGGTGGGGTCTCTAGACCAATGAATGGCTGAGGTGGGGTCTCTAGACCAAATGAGAGGCTGAGGTGGGGTCTGTAGACCAATGAGAGGCTGGCGTGGGGGATCCTACCTTGTAGCTGACGCGGGGTACGGGGGTCCAGGAGACCACGATGGAGGTGTCGGTGACATCAGTGCTGAAGCGTGGGGCGTTGCCTAGGGGACGACCTGGGGGAGGAGAGGGGGAGGTCAGAGGTCAAGGCTGAGAATGTTGAAGGCAGAGAATGGTTAATCTTCAGGAGTCACTCAGGAGTCACTCAGGAGTCACTAAGTCACCCAGGGGTCACCCAGGAGTCCCTAAGTCACCCAGGAGTCACTAAGTCACCCAGGAGTCACTCAGGAGTCACTAAGTCACCCAGGAGTCACTCAGGAGTCACTCAGGAGTCACTAAGTCACCCAGGAGTCACTAAGTCACCCAGGAGTCACTCAGGAGTCACTAAGTCACCCAGGAGTCACTCAGGAGTCACTAAGTCACCCAGGAGTCACTCAGGAGTCACTAAGTCACCCAGGAGTCACTAAGTCACCCAGGAGTCACTAAGTCACCCAGGAGTCACTCAGGAGTCACTAAGTCACCCAGGAGTCACTCAGGAGTCACTAAGTCACCCAGGAGTCACCCAGGAGTCACCCAGAAGTCACTAAGTCACTCAGGAGTCACTAAGTCACCCATGAGTCACTCAGGAGTCACTAAGTCACCCAGGAGTCACTAAGTCACCCAGGAGTCACTAAGTCACCCATGAGTCACTCAGGAGTCACTAAGTCACCCAGGAGTCACTCAGGAGTCACTAAGTCACCCAGGAGTCACCCAGGAGTCACGTCGTCCTGACGACAAAGGCAAAGAGTAAGGTGGGGGGGGGGCGGGGCTTCTCCCCTCCTGCTCACCGGTGGTGAAGAGGGCGGTGGCCCCCTCGCTCAGAGTGTTGTCCGTCTCGGCGTGCAGCGTGGCGGTGTAGCGCGTGGCGGGCCGCAGGTTGAGCAGCGTGTACTGGGCCAGGCGGGCGGGCAGCCGCAGCTGCTTGGGGGGGGCGGAGCTTCCCCCTCCCCCGCCCTCCTCCTCGGCCACCAGGAACAGGCGGTAGCCGGTGAGGCCCGGGGCCCGGGGCGGCGACCACAGCACCAGGGCGCTGTCCTCCGTCACGTTGGCCAAGCGCACGCCCGTAGGAGCGTCGGGCTCTAACGGGGAGGGAGGGAGGGAGGGAGGAGGGGTTGAAAAGGTCAAAGTTCAACGTCTGAGTTGCGAGTTGTGAGTTCGGGGGTCTAGGGGTCAGGGGTAACACAGTCTAGAGGTCAGGGGTAACACAGTCTAGGGGTCAGAGGTCATAGTTGTGGTAGGCAATGTTGTTCTTTTTTATGATGTGTACCATTGGAAGCATGTAGAGATTGAATAGAAGGGGGCCAAGGATTGACCCTTGGGGAACCCCACATGTCATTTTAATTTGGTCGGGCACACAAACTTGCGGAGACACAGTAGCTTCTGTCCTGTAGGAGTAACAGCCTAGGGGTCAGAGGTCAGGGTCTAACTCACTGGTCATCTGCTCTCCGACCAGCGGCTGGCTCCGCCCCCCCGGGGCGAGGGTGTAGATGCTGAAGCGGTACAGCGTGCCGGGCAGCAGGCCGCTGACCTCCGCGTAGCCGTTGGCCGTGACGGGCAGCTCCATGTCCCTCTGGGGGGGGGGGCCGGGGGGCCCCACGGGGGCCACGGTGACCCGGTAGCCCAACACGTTGGTGGTGGCGGGGGGGGGGGCGCTCCAGGTGACGGTGATCTTCACGTCCGACACCTCGAAGAACTGCAGGTCCGTGGGGGGCGGGACTTCCTCTGGGAGGGCGGGGGGGGGGGGGGGGGGCAGGAGACAGGAAGTTAAGGAAGGAACGAAACAAGTGTGTAACTTGCAACCTCAATACTGTGTGTGTGTGTGTCTGTGTGTGAGTGTGTCTGTGTGTGTGTGTGTGTGTGTGTGTGTGTGTTCCAGATACTGTTCTAGGTTCCCCCCCAGCCCCTGTGTTTGACCTTAAGGCAGAGTGGGAGTTTGACCTTTGACCTTTAGCTGGGGCGTGAGAAAGCGGTGGAGGTGGAAGAGAGAGAGAGAGAGGTAAACAGAGCTAGAGAGAGGTATAAAGAGAAGGAAGGAGGGGGGGAGGGAGGTAAAGAGAAGGAGGGAGGGAGGGAGGTAAAGAGAAGGAGGGGGGGAGGTAAAGAGAAGGAGGGAGGGAGGGAGGTAAAGAGAAGGAGGGGGGGAGGTAAAGAGAAGGAAGGAGGGAGGGAGAGAGAGGTAAAGAGAAGGAGGGGGGGAGGGAGAAGGAGGGAGGTAAAGAGAAGGAGGGAGGTAAAGAGAAGGAAGGAGGGAGGGAGAGAGAGGTAAAGAGAAGGAGGGAGACAGAAGGAGGGAGGGAACGAGAGGTACAGAGAAGGAGGGAGAGAGAGAGCTTAACCACTGTCCACTGTCCTCCACGGCACACACCCTCCCCCCCTCTCCTCTCCACTCCTCCCTTCCCTCCCTCCTCCCTCCCTCCCCTCCCTACCTGGCAGGGGGTCCCCGGCCGTGTTGACCTGTACGAACACGGGGCTGCTCTCCATCGTGTCCTCCACGGCGTAGATGCTGATGTTGTACAGCAGGCCTGGCAGCAGGTCGCTCAGCGTGACGGAGGTAGCCGTGTCTGGCAGGGTCAGCTCTGTGCTGCTGCCCTCCAGGGAGGGGCTGTAGACCACCCTGTACCCTGGGGGGGGGGGGTAATAATTAAAATAATTTTATAATTTTGCCATTTAGCAGACGCTTTTAATCCAGAGCGATTTACGATTAGGAATTACAGGGACATTCCCCCTGGAGTAACTGAGGGCTGAGTGCCTTGCTCAAGGGCACACTAGTAGTGGCGTGGTTTCAGGCGGGATTTGAACTCACAACCTTCCGATCACAAGTCCAACTCAAGACAGGGTCAGCTCTGGGGAGGGGGGTGAGGGGGGTACTCACCAGTGATGGGGGCCAGGGGTTTATCCCAGCTCACGATGATGGAGGTCTCCCCCACCTCATCTACCTCATGGTCTGAGGGGGCGTCAGGAGCTGTAGGGGGGGGGGGCAGAGGAGGAGAGAGGAGGACAAACAAATACTGTAACGGAATGAGGAAGAATGATGACAGTTTGTTCATGTGCTTGTGTGTGAGGGAATAAGTGTGAGAGAGAGAGAGAGTGTGTGTGTGTGTACTGACCAGTGGTCTGGGAGGTGGTGTGTGTGTGTGTGTGTGTGTGTGTGTGTGTGTGTCTCACCCGTGGTCTGGGAGGTGGTGAGGATGAGGTTGGGCTCCCCGGCTGGCAGCACCTCGTACACGTTGACGTTGTACTTCCTCCCAGGAAGCAGCTCGTTAATATTCACAGAGGTGGCCGTGTGCGGGAGATCTGGTTGGACAAACAACACTCGTGTGTTATGACATCATACCCAGGTGGGAGGAGCCTGCGGGGCTGGGGGTCAGGTTTACATGGAGGGTCGTGGGTCATTAAATCACAGACTTAAGAGTCCTAAGAGAAGCAGCGTAACTCAGAAAACCAGCCAGTCAGAACATGAACTTTCCCTCCAAAGTCCTGTCAACGCCCAGGACATACCCTATTTAAATACTTTGTGATTTAGGATTCAGAAACATTTCTACTTCCCCCCCCCCACCATTGACACCATTCTTTCTTTCTTTCTTTCTTTCTTTCTTCTTCCATCACTGAGACTGCCAATGGCCCCTGGCCTGAGGTAGATTACTCTTCCTGCTACGACTGGTGGATTGATGATTCACTTGCTTAGTCAAATGTATCGATTGTAAGTCGCTTTGGAATAAGATGTCTGGCTAAATGCCAAACATGTAAATGTAAATGTTTATGTACTGTATACTGTTCAGGAAGTGACCTACCCAGCACCATAACAGGAAGTGACCTACCCAGCACCACGACAGGAAGTGACCTACCCAGCACCATGACAGGAAGTGACCAGCACCACGACAGGAAGTGACCTACCCAGCACCACGACAGGAAGTGACCAGCGACACATCAGGAAGAATCTTGGAATTCATTACAGCGGAGTCTGAAACTGTCTCATCTGATCCCTCTCTCCAGTTTCAAGCTCTTGCTGAGAGACATACAGTGCGAGTCCATGGTTTGTTCTTGCAACTGACTTGACCCTCCCTTTTGCCCATTACTGACCCCTCCCTGTCCCTAGCTCTTTAGCTGTCTAGTTTTAGGTTTTTGTAGTTTTAGTTTAGTTTTAGATTATCTTAGACTGTTTTAGACTAGTTTCAGTTTTAGACTGTGTAGTTTTAGTTTAGTTTTTAGACTCTGTAGGCCAGGTTTTGTATTGTATTTGTTTGTGGTGGATGTTGTTGTATGCCTGTGAACAGGTCACACTTGAAAATGAGCCCTTGGGGCTCAATGTGTTTCTTACCTGTATAAATAAAGGTTTAAAAAAAAAAAGAAAAAAAATTGTGACCTACCCAGCACCATGGGCGGCCCTCCGCGGCCCCCGGCCCCCTCGCTCAGCTCGTACTCCACCCTGAAGCCCGACACCGTGTCCGAGGCCGACACCCAGGAGAGCACGAAGCTGCTGGATGTGATCTCCGTCACCGACTCTGACGTGTCCGTCACCACGGGGGGGGGCGGGGTGGTCTCGCCCTCAGAGGTGGCCACTGCAGACACACACACACACACACACACGCACACGGTGAGACTGAGCTAGTAGCGGCTAACAATGACAGTTAGAGGTTAGCAGCTAATGACAGTTAGAGGTTAGCAGCTAATGACAGTTAGAGGTTAGCAGCTAATGACAGTTAGAGATTAGAGGTTAGAGGTTAGCATCTAACAACAACAGTTAGCGGCTAACAACAACAGTTTTGTGACGATGATAAAGTAGCATTGAAGCATCGGTACTTGTCATTCGGGTGAACTATGTAGACTGTCATTCGGGTGAACTATGACCTATTTGGATAAAGGCGTCTGCTAAATGCCAAAAGTTTAAATGTTAAGTACATCGAGTTAATCAGAAAGCAGTTGTACAAATGTGACGTATTATTACTACTACTACTACTACTACTACTACTACTACTACTACTACTACTACTCACAGGAGCCGTAGGTGGTGGTGAAGTCAAAGCGCGTGACCTCACGCCGTCCGAAGCGCAGGACGCTGATCAGCTGACCCTCGTAGGTGAGGCCCGGCTTCAGGCCGGCGATGGTGTAGGAGTTGAGGTGGCCGGGGATGTTCACCTCCCGCCACGCGTTCCCAGAACTCTTCTGGAGGGTTAGGAGGGGAAGGTAGGGTTAGGGTTAGGAGGGGAAGGTAGGGTTAGGGTTAGGAGAGGAAGGTAGGGTTAGGGTTAGGAGGGGAAGGTAGGGTTAGGGTTAGGAGAGGAAGGTAGGGTTAGGGTTAGGAGAGGAAGGTAGGGTAAGGGTGAGGAGAGGAAGGTAGGGTTAGGGTTAGGAGAGGAAGGTAGGGTTAGGGTTAGGAGAGGAAGGTAGGGTTAGGGTTAGGAGGGGAAGGTAGGGTTAGGAGGGGAAGGTAGGGTTAGGGTTAGGAGGGGAAGGTAGGGTTAGGGTTAGGAGAGGAAGGTAGGGTTAGGGTTAGGAGAGGAAGGTAGGGTTAGGGTTAGGAGAGGAAGGTAGGGTTAGGGTTAGGAGAGGAAGGTAGGGTTAGGGTTAGGAGAGGAAGGTAGGGTTAGGGTGAGGAGGGGAAGGTAGGGTTAGGGTTAGGAGAGGAAGGTAGGGTTAGGGTTAGGAGAGGAAGGTAGGGTTAGGGTTAGGAGAGGAAGGTAGGGTTAGGGTTAGGAGAGGAAGGTAGGGTTAGGGTTAGGAGAGGAAGGTAGGGTTAGGGTTAGGAGAGGAAGGTAGGGTTAGGGTTAGGAGAGGAAGGTAGGGTTAGGGTGAGGAGAGGAAGGTAGGGTTAGGGTTAGGAGAGGAAGGTAGGGTTAGGAGAGGAAGGTAGGGTTAGGGTTAGGAGAGGAAGGTAGGGTTAGGGTTAGGAGAGGAAGGTAGGGTTAGGGTTAGGAGGGGAAGGTAGGGTTAGGAGAGGAAGGTAGGGTTAGGGTTAGGAGAGGAAGGTAGGGTTAGGGTTAGGAGAGGAAGGTAGGGTTAGGGTTAGGAGAGGAAGGTAGGGTTAGGGTTAGGAGAGGAAGGTAGGGTTAGGGTTAGGAGAGGAAGGTAGGGTTAGGGTGAGGAGAGGAAGGTAGGGTTAGGGTTAGGAGAGGAAGGTAGGGTTAGGGTTAGGAGAGGAAGGTAGGGTTAGGGTGAGGAGGGGAAGGTAGGGTTAGGGTGTGGGTGTTAGAGGTAGAGGCTGTGTCTCAGGAGGTAGAGGCTGTGTCTCAGGAGGTAGAGGCTGTGTCTCAGGAGGTAGAGGCTGTGTCTCAGGAGGTAGAGCCGCCGTCTAATGATCACAAGGTCGGCAGATCGGCGGTTCGAGCTCCGGCTGGCCTTGGGCAAGACACTGAACCCCAAATTGCTCCCAGTGAGCGGGCCGGTGCCTTGCATGGTAGCTTGCCGCCATTGGTGTGTGAATGTGTGTGTGAATGGGTGAATGAGAGGCCGTTGTAAAGCGCTTTGGATAAAGGCGCTATATAAGTCAGTCCATTTAGGACGTAAACAGGGTAAGCATCAATCCAGATTCTCTAAATTATGATTAACATTCAGGATTTCTTTAAAACAGTAAATAATTGTATGTGTCACGCTTTTAAATGGACTGACAGATATAGCGCCTTATTCCTTTACAACGGCCTCTCATTCACCCATTCACACACACATTCACACACCAATGGCGGCCAAGCTGCCATGCAAGGCGCCGGCCGGCCCGCTCACTGGGAGCAATTTGGGGTTCAGCGTCTTGCCCAAGGACACCTCGACATTTTAGCCATCCGGGGGTTCGAACCGCCGATCTGCCGACCTTGCGATCGTTAAGACGCCGGCTCTACCTCCTGAGAGCACAGCCGTCTTTTCATGTTACGTTCACAACTCTAACCATGTTCATGGACACAGGGTGGGTAAGTAATAAACAACACAAAATGGCGTTGGCACCTGTCTCCACTTGAGGATGTACTGGGTGATGTGGGCGGAGGGGGGGGCGTTCCACTGGATGGGGTGGGAGTTAGGCTGGTTCCCTGACTCTGTGATGATCACCTGGACGGGCCGGCTCCCACCTGGACAGGTGAAGACAGAAGACAGGTGAAGACAGAAGACAGAAGACAGAAGACAGGTGAAGACAGAAGACAGGTGAAGACAGAAGACAGGTGAAGACAGATGAAGACAGAAGACAGGTGAAGACAGAAGACAGGTGAAGACAGAAGACAGGTGAAGACAGAAGACAGGTGAAGACAGAAGACAGAAGACAGGTGAAGACAGAAGACAGGTGAAGACAGAAGACAGGTGA
>NW_027662523.1:0-2500 GCF_963989245.1 Nansenia antarctica | reverse complement strand
AAACTATTCCATGAGGACGTTGTGTGTTCCCCCACCAGCACCTCTGGAGGTAGCACGGCTAGCTAGCTAAAGACACCTCTGGAGGTAGCCCCCCTGGCTAGCAAAAAAGACACCTCTGGAGGTAGCCCCCCTGGCTAGCTAAAGACACCTCTGGAGGTAGCCCCCCTGGCTAGCTAAAGACACCTCTGGAGGTAGCCCCCCTGGCTAGCTAAAGACACCTCTGGAGGTAGCCCCCCTGGCTAGCTAAAGACACCTCTGGAGGTAGCCCCCCTGGCTAGCTAACAAGAAAGGACCTTAGGAGGGGGAGGTGTGTGCGTGTGTGTGTTTCCTCCTCTCTGCTGCACTTCAAAGACAAGTTGTGAACAAAGTCCTTAACAACAAACGTGCGTCCCCACCGGAGGAGGGGGGGGGCAGGTTTAACAGCTTTAATTACCCAGGCTGCTTTGCTGCTCCGTTAGAAGAACACGAGGCTGTTCTGGAGAGAGAGCGGAAAGCTTGGGGAGCTAGGGGAAACTCTGTTGTATATCTGTCAGGCAGGGGGGCGTCACAACGGAGGAGGAAACAGATGTCTGACTCTCTATTAAAGAGGATAAAACACACATTCCTCAACCTCGTCCGGCGAAGGTAATGAACCCAGTCACCCAGAGTTCAGAAGGATCAGCCTGACTGACTGACGCTCTGCGTTTGTCTGTTTCTCCTCACAAGCGGAGATCCCCTCATAGATATCTGTTCCTCTGGAGGTCAAATCAAATCAGGTTTTATTTGTACAGCGTAAGATCAGAAGCGATTCAGTGCGCTTCACATGATGACAGAACACGCAAGCAGGCAAGGATAAACAACCTGTAAACCTGTAAACCTGTAAACCTGTAAACCTGTAAACCTGTACACCTGTACACCTGTAAACCTGTAAGCCTGTACACCTGTAAACCTGTATACCTGTGCATCCAGGAAAACTCCCTTGCAGCCCTCTGCTTATAGAGTGACTACTACCAGTTTGCCTACCAGCACACAGCAGTGGCCCCCAAACCCCCCCCCCCCACGGGACCCCAAGCCGCCCCACACACCCGCCCCCCCCCCCGGGGGGACCCCAGCCGCCCCACACACCCGCCCCGCCACCACCAGCAGGTCTGTGATTCGCTGCAGCACATCACTAAGGCCGACCCTCTTCAACCTACGGAGGTACGAGCTTAAAGAGAATATAACGTGACCACACCCAGGTGTGTGTGTGTGAGTGTGTGTGCGTGTGTGTGTGTGTGTGTGTGTGTGTGTGTGAGAGTCTTACCAGGGAAGGACTGTTGGGGCTCACAGCTGAGCTCTCCGATGCCGTTGCCATAGCAGTAGCACTTGTACATGACGGCGTGGATCATCTTGTCCCACGACTGGCCGATCTGGTAGAAGACTCTGGTCTCCGGCTCCTGACACTGGTCTGAGAACAGATTAGACTAGATTAGATCTGGTAGCAGACGACCTGAGAGCTCTATTGGGCTGATATGCTAGCAGAAGACCTGAGAGCTCTATTGGGCTGATATGCTAGCAGAAGACCTGAGAGCTCTATTGGGCTGATATGCTAACAGAAGACCTGAGAGCTCTATTGGGCTGATATGCTAGCAGAAGACCTGAGAGCTCTATTGGGCTGGTATGCTAGCAGAAGACCTGAGAGCTCTATTGGGCTGATATGCTAGCAGAAGACCTGAGAGCTCTATTGGGCTGATATGCTAGCAGAAGACCTGAGAGCTCTATTGGGCTGATATGCTAGCAGAAGGTCTTTCAGATATTCAAGACGATTGGTTGACGAACGCACCAATGGCGTCACACTTCCAGCGTCCGCGCCCCTGGCCGTAGCAGGTGCAGTTCATCGTGTAGCCCTCCTCGTGCTGCTTGGTGAAGGTCTGGTTCACCTCGTACGTCAGGCTGTCCACGATGCACTGGTCTGAGGGCAGGAGAACATTTTAAAATACAAAAGCATAATAATAACTTTATTTGTATAGCACTTTACATCAAAGTGCTTTACAATAGGAAGCAGCAAGCACAAATACAATAGGTAAAAAACAACACATTTTAAATAATATAAAAACAGCTATTTCAATTTAAAAAACACACAATTTCGCACCACAAATATAATAGGTAAATACAAACATTTTAAACAAATTTAAAAACAACTATTTCAATTTAAAAACACACATAATCACAATAGCACAAATAAACAGCCTATGACATGTAGACAACAGAAAACAGGTGGGTCTTTAGCTTATTTTTAAACACTTTCACTGATTCTGCCTGTCTGATATCCAGTGGAAGACGGTTCCAGAGAGTTGGTGCACGGAAGGAGAACGCTCGCTCACCGATTGTCTTTTTTCTAACCTTAGGAATAATGAGCAGGGCAGAGCCTTGTGAGCGCAGCATTAAAAATAAAAAAAAGGAATTAACTACTATCTAATCTAAACAACTACTGTCTAATCTGAACAACTACTATCTAATCTAAATAACTACTGTCTAATCT
>NW_027662524.1:0-1000 GCF_963989245.1 Nansenia antarctica | reverse complement strand
TCCTCCTCACCTTCCTCTCCTCCTCACCTTCCTCTCCTCTCCACCTTCCTCTCCTCCTCACCTTCCTCTCCTCCTCACCTTCCTCTCCTCTCCACCTTCCTCTCCCTCCTCACCTTTCCTCTCCTCCTCCACCTTCCTCTCCTCTCCTCACCTTCCTCTCCTCTCCACCTTCCTCTCCTCCTCCACCTTCCCTCTCTCCTCCTCACCTTCCTCTCCTCCTCACCTTCCTCTCCCTCCTCCTCCTCTCTCTCCTCTCCTCCTCACCTTCCTCTCCTCTCACCTTCCTCTCCTCTCCACCTTCCTCTCTCCTCACCTTCTCGACCTCCCCTCTCCTCTCCTCACCTTCCTCTCCTCCTCACCTTCCTCTCCTCCTCACCTTCCTCTCCTCCTCACCTTCCTCTCCTCCTCACCTTCCTCTCCTCCTCACCTTCCTCTCCTCTCACCTTCCTCTCCTCCTCACCTTCCTCTCCTCCTCACCTCCTCTCCTCCTCCTCCTCTCCCTCCCCTCTCTCCTCCTCTTCCTCTCCCCTCACCTTCCTCTCTCTCCTCTCCTTCCTCTCCTCCCTCCCCTCACCTTCTCTCCTCCTCACCTTCTCTCCTCCTCCTCTCCTCTCCCCTCTCCTCCTCACCTTCCTCTCCTCCTCACTCTTCCTCTCCTCCCTCACCTTCCTCTCCTCCCCACCTTCCTCTCCTCCATCCTCCACTTTCTTTCATTTCTTCCTGAACACGTGTTGGAGGAGAAGATGGAGGCTCCTCCCATTATCTATCTATCTATCTTATCTATCTCTCTTCATCTATCATCTCTCCTTCAATCTACGTCACTAAGCACCCCGGTCGGCCTCTCTGCGTGCTTGTCTTGGCTACAGACAGACAGTACTCCCGTGTGATTGGCTACAGACAGACAGTACTCCAGTGTGATTGGCTACAGACAGACAGTAACTCCAGTGTGATTGGCTACAGACGGACAGTACTCCTGTGTGATTGGCTACAGACAGACAAT
>NW_027662526.1:15000-17533 GCF_963989245.1 Nansenia antarctica | reverse complement strand
GATCTCCCAGCAAAACCTAATTACCACATACGGGTTAACATCTAGCGCTGAAAAGTGAAAAGGCATGGCGCGCTGTCACTTCCACCACACAGTACAGCGTAATTGTTTCTCTCTCTGTTGGTGTTGACAGACTGATAGGGAAGTTGCAAAAGCTGTTAAATATCCAGTTAGGTGTGTGTGTGGTGTGTGTGTGTGTGTGTGTGCGTGTGCATGTGTGTGTGGGTCTGCTGTAGATGGGAGGAGGGAGGGAAGAGGTCTTGTGGGTGGCTTGGCTGTCTGGTGTGTGTGTGCCTATGTGTGTGTGTGTGTGTGTGTGGGGGGGGGGGGAGTGTGTCTGTATGTGCATGTGTGTGTGTGTATGCGTGTGTGTGTGCGTGCGTGTGTGTATGGGGGGGGGGGAGTGTGTCTGTACGTGCGTGTGTGTGTATATGCGTGTGGGTGTGTGCGTGCGTGTGTGTATGGGGGGGGGGAGTGTGTCTGTACTGCGTGTGTGTATATGCGTGTGTGTATGTGTGTGTGTATGTGCATGTGTGTGTATGTGCGTGTGCATGTGTGTGTGTGTGTGTGTGTGTATGTGTGCGTGTGCGTGTGTGTGTGTGTGAGTGTGATGTCAGGTACGGTATGGTCAGGGACTAATGAGAGTGTTGGGGAAAGAAGAGGGGGGGGCAGACTGACTACTAGGGGGCAGACTGGGGGGGGCAGACTGGGGGGGGCAGACTGGGGGGCAGACTGGGGGGCAGACTGGGGGGCAGACTGGGGGGGGCAGACTGGGGGGGCAGACTGGGGGGGGCAGACTGGGGGGGCAGACTGGGGGGGGGGCAGACGTGGGGGGGCAGACTGGGGGGCAGACTGGGGGGGGCAGACTGGGGGGGCAGACTGGGGGGGCGACTGGGGGGGCAGACTGGGGGGGGCAGACTGGGGGGGGGGCAGACTGGGGGGGGCAGACTGGGGGGGGCAGACTGGGGGCCAGACTGGGGGGCAGACTGGGGGGGCAGACTGGGGGGGCAGACTGGGGGGCAGACTGGGGGGGCAGACTGGGGGGGCAGACTGGGGGGGCAGACTGGGGGGGCAGACTGGGGGGCAGACTGGGGGGGGCAGACTGGGGGGCAGACTGGGGGGTAGCAGGGGCAGACTGGGGGGCAGACTGGGGGGCAGACTGGGGGGTAGCAGGGGGCAGACTGGGGGGGCAGACTGGGGGGGTAGCAGGGGGCAGACTGGGGGGGCAGACTGGGGGTTGCAGTTCCAGTTGCAGACTGGACGGGGCAGACTGGGGGGGCAGACTGGGGGGTCTAGTCAGCTAGAAGATTACAGAGTGGAGGGGCTGAGAATTCAGGTCAGAATATTTTTGTGGAGGGGTGGCAGGGGGAGGGGTGGCAGGGGGGAATATGGTCAGTGTGCATTTGTATTTATGTGTCAATGTGTGTGTGTGTGTGTGTGTGTGTGTGTGTGTGTGTGTGTGTGCGTGTGTTTGTGTGAGTATGTACAAACACAAGGCCATGAATGAGGCCTACAATATATAAACTCTCATTTGTTGATTAGTCATTCAATCCGGTTATGTAACAACAACACTCATCAGCAGACCTACCATATATATATATATATACTGTAAACAGCCATGAGTTAAATGGAGAGCGAAAGGGGGGGAAATACAAATACAAAATGACAAACAGATTTTACTTGGTGGTCTGTTTTTTTCTTCTTTTCTATTTCTTAAGGGACAGCAGAAGCGTCAGAGTCAAAACAGTGAGAGAGGAGAGGAGATGGAGGAGAGGAGATGGAGTAGAATACGATGCAGTGGCTTAGCGAGCAAGCCCCCCAAATCCCCCCCGTGTGCCCGTACGGCGAGCAGAGGCGGCAGAGAGTCAACTCTGCTTCTGTTTGCTCAGCAGCCGTGTCTGGGCGCGAGGAGATGGCAAGAGAAAAGGGACAAACGTGGTGGGATGTGTGTGTGTGTGTGTGTGTGGGGGGGGGGGGGGGGGGGGGGGGGGGTTGTTGGGGGATAGGGAGAGCAGGGAGGAGGGAGGTGGTGGTGGGGGGTCATGTTGTTGATTTCATTTTTCCGCCACCTCGGCGCTTCTAAGCGCCCACTTTTCCATTCACGCAGACGTTGTACATCCCCCCTCCCTACACGAACACACACACACACACACACACACACACGTACCAATCCTATGGTACCCCCTAGGGAGAGCGATCAGAGGTCTACCCCCCCCACCCCCTAATTCGGCTCCACCATCGTGTTTTGTCAGAGTCAGCAGCAAAACGGACGGTCAAAAAAAAAAAAAAAAAAAAGGGAAGAAAGAAAAAAAAAAAAGAACAAGAAAAAAAGAGAGAGTATCGATTAGCCTTCAGAGCTCCACGTGGGCCACTCTCATCGATTAGGAACGGGAGAGAGCAAGAGCACCGGCAACCTTCTCTCTCTCTCTCTCTGTCTCCCTCCTCCCTCTCTCCAGGGCCCTTTGTCCACGAAGAGAGCGATATAATGGCCCTTTGAGAAGGACTGAAGGGCGGGGCGCGCGGGGGGGGGCGGGGG
>NW_027662526.1:7500-10000 GCF_963989245.1 Nansenia antarctica | reverse complement strand
CTACTCAGAACATTACGGAACACTGTGGGGCCCGGTAATGGAGGGGGGAGGGAGGGGGGGGGGGGGTCAAATGCTTGCCCGGTCGACCCAACCAGGTGTCTCAGTCCTCCGTGAGTCATCAAGGAGGGAGGCGGGGGGGGGGGGAGAGGGGGGTGAGGGTAACCACGGGTGAGGGGAAGAATAGGAAATAATGAAATAAAATCAAAATGTGAGTAGCTGTTCATATTATGCAAACCGAAAGAGGGAGAGAGAGAGAGAGAGAGAGAGAGGGAGAGAGAGAGAGAGAGAGAAAGAGGGAGAGAGAGAGGAGTGCGTACCTGTAGACTCTGAGTCTCCGAGACGTTTCTGTCTTGAAAGTCTGTTAGAGTCTGTTAGAGTCTGTTACCCTCTCTATGACCTCTGCCACAGTTGGAAAACAAAACAGTCCTCAAACATTCTAAGGGCGAAACAGGGGGGCACCGGGTGATCCGGATATCAGCAGATATATCACATTCTGTATCGTGTTTTCAAGGACAAAAGCAGTTTCATCTGAGGGGTTGAACAGTCGTACTGTATACTGTATCTTGAACGATCCTTTGATAAGAGGGGTAAAAGTGTCACATATTGGATATTCTTCTCTGATTGGTTAGACACATCAGCCAGACTCGACAGGGTTTCCCACTCAAAGATCAAAGGGTTCAAATACCACAGCAAGTCTTCCATCACGCCAGCAAGGTCACCTGTCACTTCAACCCCCCGCCCAGCGTGCGTGTTTGAGTTGGGTGACACATTAACAGACAACTGTGACATTTAGATGAGGATGCTTAGAAGAGGGTGCCCTTTAAACTCAATCTTCACACTGCCACCACAACCTCCCG
Organism: Nansenia antarctica; assembly: GCF_963989245.1. Classification (NCBI taxonomy): domain Eukaryota; kingdom Metazoa; phylum Chordata; class Actinopteri; order Argentiniformes; family Microstomatidae; genus Nansenia; species Nansenia antarctica. The sequence goes on along the minus strand of NW_027662526.1, from coordinate 9,143 downwards.
GACTCAGCTGGGTGGAGCGACACAGCTCTTTTTTGTGTGTGTGTGTAATCACCAATTAGTGTGAGATTAAACACATTAAACATGCACTGGAATCGATGGCCATTTAACACCATGAAAAAAAGTTAAACACTTGACCACGGTAGCTTATGTTGTCATGACTCCATCCTACACCCTATTAATCAGATCACATTTTTACTAACTCGTTAAAAATGGAGAAGCTCCTTAAATCAGAATCAGTAGTACCTCATTGAAATGGAAACTATTATGAGGTGCCATTCCAAACACTTGGTCATTTTCATTCACCAAGAGAAAGAAGGAACTCCCCGTTAAAGGACAGCGGCTGTAATGAAGTACAAGAGGGACAGAATGAATTTGCTGCGCTAATATTAGCTTGATTTAGAAATGTCAAGTTAGCGCGCGCCGACCGCTATGCTACAGCCACTGCTAATCATTCAGGTTAATTGAGGTTTTCTGAGCAGCTGAACCTGAAAGATATATACTGTCCCGCCCTGCCTCCCCGCTTCCCCTGGTAGGTTAGGAGCCATGAACACATGGAGGGAGGAGGGGAATAGAGGGAGGAAGGGAGAAAAGGAGGATGACTCCTCTTAATTATGCCACCCTCAATTATCACGGCATGACCTGACATGCTAATTGGACCGGGTGCCTAATTGGTACTAAATACAAAGGTGGGCTGGGGTAAAGTACTTATCCTGCTGCCACATCTCTCAACCTGAACCACTGGTAGTTTGGATTAATGAAGTGTATCCTAGGTGGGGCTGTTGCTCTGTAAGTTAGTAGAAGCATAGCATAGTTTGTGGAGTTGCCTTGTCAATTAGTATATAGGTTATTTTTGAAGTTGCTTTTTACCTTAGCATACCATATACTGTAGTGTTGGAGTTGCTTTGTACGTTTTGGAGTCTAAACCGATAAAAAAATGAACTTGGTTCCAATTTAACCGATCAATGCACAGGACACTCAACATTCAGTTAATCATTACTTTTTTTTTTCTTTTCTTTTCTTTTCTTTTTCACCTCAAATGCAGCTACAGATCAACACCTTTTAAGCTGTGTGACTATAACCACCAAACTTGTTGATATGTAACAACAAAACTCATAATACACTCCAGATTCTATCCACTCCCGTTCACCTCTGTGTTCACCTCTCTGGCCTCGTCAGGTTAACGAATCAATAACCTATCTGCTACCTCTGCTCTACGGAGGAGGACACAGTGTGTGTGTGTGTGTGTGTGTCTGTCTGTGTGTGTGTCTGTCTGTGTGTGTGTGTGTGTGTGTGTGTGTGTGTGTGTGTGTGTTTCTGTGTGTGTGTGTGTGTGTGTGTGTGTTTCTGTGTGTGTCTGTGTGTGTGTGTGTGTGTGTCTGTGTGTGTCTATGTGTGTGTGTGTGTGTGTGTGTGTGTGTGTGTGTTACCCTAGGCTGGCTGACCGGAGGCCACAAGTGAACAAGTCCTCCAGCTCCTCTCCTCTCCTCGGCCCCCGAGCCCTCCGGTATACAAACCTGCTCCGCTGCAATAAAGATGATTTAGCGCCGTAACTCTACCTGCCACCACTCTTATGCTCATGTGCTTCTGATTAATCATACTCCAGAGGGATTTATTGCGCGGAGGATATTTGCCTCAGCGATTTA
>NW_027662527.1:49466-54466 GCF_963989245.1 Nansenia antarctica | reverse complement strand
TGGATTGAAAAAATCAGGTGTAGTGCTGAGGCACAAATGTGTACATTTCAAGCCTGCAAACTGCGACACTTGAAATGAATGTGCAATAACACTATGTGCAATATGACAACCCTAGCATATTTATGTAAACCAGCTCCTTTCCCTTCTTGTTTTTTTAGTTTTTTTTTCTTCCCTAGCACCAGGGGAGCCCCCCTCCCAAATTTCGTTGTATGGTACCTGTAGTATAGCAATGACAATAAAGACCATTCATTCATTCATTCATTCATTCATTCATTCATTCATTCATTCATGAAGGTGATGTAGTTACAGGTTGTCAGGTGAAGGTGATGTAGATGGTTGTCAGGTCGGTGAAGGTGATGTAGATGGTTGTCAGGTCGGTGAAGGTGATGTAGATGGTTGTCAGGTCGGTGAAGGTGATGTAGTTACAGGTAGATGGTTGTCAGGTCGGTGAAGGTGATGTAGATGGTTGTCAGGTAGGTGAAGGTGATGTAGATGGTTGTCAGGTCGGTGAAGGTGACAGGTAGATGGTTATCCACTAGCTAGCTTAGCTGCCCCGTAGCTTAGCTGCCCCGTAGCTTAGCTGCTCGTAGCACGGTGCCCTTTTCACCTTGCCTCAAAGCCAGCTAGATTAGCGAGGCTCTCCGGTTTCCCCCCCCCTGCTCGTGAAAAAAGGCTTGAAAACGGTCAATTTCACGCTTGCTAGCAGCGGCTGATTATACCAGCCGGCCTGTAAAAGCAAGTCGTCTCTGAAACGGGAGGAATGCGACCGAGCTCTGCCACTGTGTCTGCCATTGTGTGCCTCTGCTAATAAACACAAAAGCGAAGGAAAACACCCTCAGAAGAGGGAAAACATCCAGAGCCGTTGACGCTCTTCAATCACAGTCAACGCCTCCTTTCCCCCCCCCCGGACTGATTCAAGGGAAACGATGAGTTAAACCGTAACCATGGCTCGCTCCCTAGCTGGCCTTTAACCCTTTACTCACCTTACATACACACGGAGCAGGTTAACGGCAACAACAACAACAACAACAACAAACAAATTAAACAAGCCCTCCAGCTAGGAGGTATCGGAGGAGGGATGGACACTGACAGATGCTCTCTGGCCCCCTGGTGTGATGGTGGGAGGGGGGGAGAGGGAGGGAGGGAGGGAGGGGAGAGGGAGGAGAGGAGGGCGGAGGAGAGAGGGATGGAGGAGAGGAGGGCGGAGGAGAGAGGGATGGAGGAGAGGAGGGATGGAGGAGAGAGGGATGGAGGAGAGGAGGGCGGAGGAGAGAGGGATGGAGGAGAGGAGGGATGGAGGAGAGAGGGATGGAGGAGAGGAGGGCGGAGGAGAGAGGGATGGAGGAGAGGAGGGATGGAGGAGAGAGGGATGGAGGAAAGAGGCATGAGAGAGTGAGGGACGAGCAGAGGGACAGAGGAGAGAGAGAGGGAGGGAAGGCAAGAGGGAGAGAGAGCAGGGGAGAGGGGATGTGAGGGTGGAGGGAGGGAGGGGAGGAGGGAGATAAAGAGGGTGGGAGCCAGGTCAGTGTGAGTGAAGGGCACTGTGCTGTGTTGTTCACTTCTTCTCCATCCCTCTTTCCCTCCATCCCTCCATCCCTCACAGGAGCTAATGAACTCCTGATGGCAGGGGAGGTGAGAGGAGAGCAGAGGGATTAATCTCATCCTGCAGCAGCAGCTTCTTCTATCTCTCTCTCTCTCTCTCTTCCCCTCTTCTCTCTCTCTCTCTCTCCCTCTCCCCTCTCTTTCCCTCCCCTCCTCCCCCCCCCCCCCCACCTCTACCCTCTCTCTCTCTTTCCTTCTCCCTCTCTCTCCCCCCCTCTCTCTCCCTCCCCCCCCCCCCCCCTCCCTCCCTCCCTCCCTCCCTCCCTCCAAGCTTTGGCAGCCTCCACAGTCACTTGGCGTGGACTCACCTCCTGATTGTTTGTCAGCACTTTCAGAGGAGAGAGAGAGAGAGAGACTCAGTAGAAAATGATTTGGACCTCTACCTCTTTCTCCCGCCCCCTCTCTCCCCCCTCTCTCTCCCGCCCCCTCTCTCTCTCTCTCTCTCTCTCTCTCTCTACCCCCCTCTCTCTCTCTACTCTTCTGTCCTTCTCCTGCCTCTCTTTTTTCATTTTGCAGCAGCGTCAATAAATATTGCGTAAATACCGGTGGAGGTATAGATAGAGGAAACCCTTTGGATGCTGTCAGTTTGTTGTCTGTTTACTGTCAGTTTGTTGTCTGTTTACTGTCAGTTTACTGTCTGTTTACTGTCTGTTTGTTGTCTGTTTGTTGACTGTTTACTGTCTGTTTACTGTCTGTTTGTTGTCTGTTTGTTGACTGTTTACTGACTGTCTGTTTGTTGTCTGTTTGTTGACTGTTTACTGTCTGTTTACTGTCTGTTTGTTGTCTGTTTGTTGACGGTTTACTGTCTGTTTACTGTCTGTTTGTTGTCTGTTTGTTGACTGTTTACTGTCTGTTTACTGTCTGTTTACTGTCTGTTTGTTGTCTGTTTGTTGACTGTTTACTGTCTGTTTACTGTCTGTTTGTTGTCTGTTTGTTGTCTGTTTGTTGTCTGTTTGTTGTCTGTTTGTTGTCTGTTTGTTGTCTGTTTACTGTCTGTTTGTTGCCTGTTTGTTGTCTGTTTACTGTCTGTTTGTTGTCTGTTTACTGTCTGTTTGTTGTCTGTTTGTTGTCTGTTTGTTGACTGTTTACTGTCTGTTTGTTGTCTGTTTGTTGTCTGTTTGTTGACTGTTTACTGTCTGTTGTCTGTTTGTTGTCTGTTTGTTGTCTGTTTGTTGTCTGTTTGTTGTTTGTTTGTTGTCTGTTTGTGGTCTGTTTGTTGACTGTTTACTGTCTGTTTGTTGTCTGTTTGTTGTCTGTTTGTTGTCTGTTTGTTGTCTGTTTGCTGTCTGTTTGTTGACTGTTTGTTGTCTGTTTGTGGTCTGTTTACTGTCTGTCTGTTTGTTGTCTGTTTGTTGTCTGTTTGTTGTCTGTTTGTTGTCTGTTTGTTGTCTGTTTGTTGTCTGTTTGTTGTCTGTTTACTGTCTGTTTGTTGTCTGTTTGTTGTCTGTTTGTTGTCTGTTTGTTGTCTGTTTACTGTCTGTTTGTTGTCTGTTTACTGTCTGTTTGCTGTCTGTTTGTTGTCTGTTTGTTGTCTGTCTGCTGTCTGTTTGTTGTCTGTCTGCTGTCTGTTTGTTGTCTGTTTGTTGTCTGCTGTCTGTTTGTTGTCTGTTTGTTGTCTGTTTGTTGACTGTTTACTGTCTGTTTGTTGACTGTTTACTGTCTGTTTGTTGTCTGTTTGTTGTCTGTTTGTTGTCTGTTTGTTGTCTGTTTGTTGTCTGTTTGTTGTCTGTTTGTTGTCTGTTTACTGTCTGTTTGTTGTCTGTTTGTTGTCTGTTTGTTGTCTGTTTGTTGTCTGTTTGTTGTCTGTTTGTTGACTGTTTACTGTCTGTTTACTGTCTGTTTGTTGTCTGTTTACTGTCTGTTTGTTGTCTGTTTGTTGTCTGTTTGTTGTCTGTTTGTTGTCTGTTTGTTGTCTGTTTACTGTCTGTTTGTTGTCTGTTTGTTGTCTGTTTGTTGTCTGTTTGTTGTCTGTTTGTTGTCTGTTTGTTGTCTGTTTACTGTCTGTTTGTTGTCTGTTTGTTGTCTGTTTGTTGTCTGTTTGTTGTCTGTTTGTTGTCTGTTTGTTGTCTGTTTACTGTCTGTTTACTGTCTGTTTGTTGTCTGTTTGTTGTCTGTTTGTTGTCTGTTTGTTGTCTGTTTGTTGTCTGTTTGTTGTCTGTTTACTGTCTGTTTACTGTCTGTTTGTTGTCTGTTTGTTGTCTGTTTGTTGTCTGTTTGTTGTCTGTTTGTTGTCTGTTTACTGTCTGTTTGTTGTCTGTTTGTTGTCTGTTTGTTGTCTGTTTGTTGTCTGATTGTGGTCTGTTTGTTGTCTGTTTACTGTCTGTTTGTTGTCTGTTTGTTGTCTGTTTGTTGTCTGTTTACTGTCTGTTTGTTGTCTGTTTGTTGTCTGTTTGTTGTCTGTTTACTGTCTGTTTGTTGTCTGTTTGTTGTCTGTTTGTTGTCTGTTTGTTGACTGTTTACTGTCTGTTTGTTGTCTGTTTGTTGTCTGTTTGTTGACTGTTTACTGTCTGTTTGTTGTCTGTTTGTTGTCTGTTTGTTGTCTGTTTGTTGTCTGTTTGTTGTCTGTTTACTGTCTGTTTGTTGTCTGTTTGTTGTCTGTTTGTTGTCTGTTTGTTGTCTGTTTGTTGTCTGATTGTGGTCTGTTTGTTGTCTATTTACTGTCTGTTTGTTGTCTGTTTGTTGTCTGTTTGTTGTCTGTTTACTGTCTGTTTGTTGTCTGTTTGTTGTCTGTTTGTTGTCTGTTTGTTGTCTGTTTGTTGTCTGTTTGTTGTCTGTTTACTGTCTGTTTGTTGTCTGTTTGTTGTCTGTTTGTTGTAGGGGTGTAACGGATCACCTAACTCACGGATCGGATCGTGTCACGGATTTTGAGTCACGGATCGGATCATTTTTCGGATCAACACAAAACATTTTTTTTTAAAAATAAAAACAACATTTTCCTTGAATTCTGTAAAAAGAGGATGCATTTGCTAATTCGCCGACAATTAGGATCCTCTCCTTTTCATAGAGGTCGGGCACAACCTTCTCACTGAAGTGGGGGCGCGAGGGGATTTTGTAACGTGGCTCAAGCACATTGATCATATTTTGAAACCCTCCGTTCTCCACAACGGAGTATGGCCTCATGTCTGCCGCGATAAACTTCCCAATTGAATTGGTAATAGGGATGCTCCGATTTATCGGCCACCGATTTAAATCGGCCGATTTCACTCCAAATGACTCGATCGGTGATCGGCAAAAATGGCCGATCGCAAAAACCGATTTTTTTTTTTTTTTTTTTTTTCCTGGGGAAGACAGATAACTGAACAGAAAACATAGGAGGACGTAACAGTATGTAAACCATGAAGGCCACGTTTATGATGTCTTTTATACAGCCATATCGACTGACTTGGGCTTCAGGCCCT
>NW_027662527.1:36966-39466 GCF_963989245.1 Nansenia antarctica | reverse complement strand
GGAAAAAAAAACAAAAAAACGGAAAAAACAAAACAAAACAAAATCGCCTATCATCCATCCTCACTATGGCTTTTGCCACTTGATTGACGTACAGGTAAGCCAGTCTGAGATCTGATCTTTTCACCTACACCTAACACGCGGTTCACCACGCATGCGCAGTCAACAGCACCAACTACAAAATACAAAATACCTGCGAGACTAATTACCTAGTTAGCCTTCCAATTTCTACTATTTACTATATAATACTAAATAAAGGCTATACAAATGAGTGGAGAAGCTGGACCAAGTAAGAAACCAATAACGTATAACTTCCATTCAGAATGGGAGGAGGACTTTTACACAATGTGATATTGGAAATGCGTCTGTCTGATCTGCAAACCTACGATGGCTATTTCGAAGAAGGGAAATGTGGCAAAAGAGCGAAAACGTACGGCTGCAACGATAGCTTCTTATCGCGTCAGTCACGTTCTTGTTAAACACAAGAAGTCATTCAAAGACGGCGAAATTGTGAAAAAAGTTTCTCGAGGCTGCAGATTGCCTTTTCGATGACAGATCCACAGTGGCTGATGACACCTTGCAACCAGCTCCTACAGCCCTGACTATTAGAAACTAGCTGCCTCCTCCCAGTGCCAGGTCTCCCACTAAGGTAGAGAAATGCATTTATTTCCTCCTTTCAAACTAGGGAACTACCTGTTTTGTATCTGGTTTACTTTTCTGTTTGTTGGATCAGTAGTTGGCTATGGTACTGCAGACTGGCTGTCAGTGTGTGAGTGAGAGAAAGTGAGTGTGTGTGTGTGTGTGTGTGTGTGTGTGTGTGTGTGTGTATGTGTGTGTGTGTGTAAGAGAGTGAGAGAGAGAGAGGGAGAGAGAGAGGGAGGGTTTGTGCTATGGCTCCCTATGCAGACTGGCAAATGTGTGTGTGTGTGTGTGTGTGTGTGTGTGTGTGTGTGTGTGTGTGTGTGTGTGTGTGTGAATGTGTGTGAGCGAGAATAGCAAAGAGGGAGGGTTTGTGATGGTCTTCTCCTGTGGCTGTGTGACAGAGAGAGGGAAAGTGTATTGTGAGTTTACTATGCAGGCTGGGAACTGTGTGTGTGTGTGTGTGTGTGTGTGTGTGTGTGTGTGTGTGTGTTTGTAGTACGTGCATGTACGTTTGCGATGTTGAAACTAGACTGGTAGATCTTGGCAGACTGGCTACTTGAAAAGTAGATCTTGGTTCCAAAAAGTGTGAGCACCCCTGCTCTAGACTACCTGCCTCTCTAACCTCTAGACTACCTGCCTCTCTAACCTCTAGGCTAGCTGCCTCTCTAACCTCTAGGCTACCTGCCTCTCTAACCTCTAGGCTACCTTCTGCCATCAAGCGCTTTTTCAGGGCCAGTATATATTGTTATATTGTCTAACTCTGTTGTCTTTTCTCTCTCTCTCTCTCCGCCCCCCGCCCCCTCCTCCCCCAATAGATGGAGAGCGAGAAGAAGAGGAGGAAATACTCCACCAGCAGCAATGACTCGGACACCACTGACAGTGAGTTCCAGCCGCCTCACTGAGACATGATAAAAGGGATGGAGAGGGAGAGGGAGAGGGAGAAGGGGGGGGGGAGAGGGAGAGGGAGAGGGATGGAGAGGGGGGGGGAGAGGGAGAGGGGGGGGGAGGGAGAGGGAGAGGTGGAGAGAGGGAGGGGGGGGGGGGAGAGCTTGTCGCCATTGGAGACTAATTAGTTTGGAGTGAGTCATGAGCTCTATTCGGCCTGCGCAGCGAGGTGACGACACCCAGATCACAACAGAGCACAGAGCTGAGCGGCCAGACACTGAACAAACAGGCAGAACAAACACAAACACACAGCTTGGAGAGGAGCTCTCACCAGCCCCAAACCGTCAGTCAGTCAGTCAGTCAGTCAGTCAGTCAGTCAGTCAGTCTGTCAGTCAGCCAGCCAGCCACTTCACTGAGTCAGTCAGTCAGTCAGTCAGTCAGCCAACCAGCCACGTCAATGAGTCAATCAGTCAGTCAGTCAGTCAGTCAGTCAGCCACTTCAACGAGTCAGTCAGCCAGCTAGCCAGTCAGTCATTAAGCCAGTCAGTCAGTCAGTCTGTCAGTCAGTCAGTCAGTCAGACATATCCTGCATGTCATCTAGTTTATACCTATCCACCTAGTTTATACCTACACTCACCGAGATTAAAACACTATACTAATACTGGGTAGGACCTCCATTTGCTATAAAAACAGCCTCAATTCTCCATGGCATTGATTCCACAAGATGTTGGAAACATTCCTTTGAGATTCTGGTCTGTGATGACATGATTGCATCACGCAATTCATCAGGGGCACTTTCAAGATGTGTTCTATCACATCCCAAAGGTGTTCTATTGGATTCAGATCCGGTGACTGGGAAGGCCACTGAAGAACACTGAGCTCACTGTCATGTTCATGAAACCAGTTTAAGACAACTTTTACTTTGTGACATGGTGCATTAACATGCCGGAAGTAGCCATTAGAAGATGGGTACCTA
>NW_027662527.1:10000-12500 GCF_963989245.1 Nansenia antarctica | reverse complement strand
AGAGAGAGAGAGAGGGGGAAGGGAGGGAGGAGAGAGAGAGGGAGAATGAGGAAGGGGAGGGGAGAGATGGAGAGGGAGGAAGAGGGAGAAACTGAAGTAGCAGAGAAGAGGGAGAGAAAGATGGGGAGGCAGAGAGAGAAACAGAAGGAGAAGAGGAAGAGAGAGATGGAGAGGCAGAGAAAGAGAGAGATGGAGAGGCAGAGAGAGAGAGAGATGGAGAGGCAGAGAGAGAGAGAGATGGAGAGGCAGAGAGAGAGAGAGAGAGAGAGAGATGGAGAGGCAGAGAGAGAGAGAGATGGAGAGGCAGAGAGAGAGAGAGATGGAGAGGCAGAGAGAGAGATGGAGAGGCAGAGAGAGAGATGGAGAGACAGAGAGAGAGAGGATGGAGAGGCAGAGAGAGAGAGAGAGAGATGGAGAGGCAGAGAGAGAGATGGAGAGACAGAGAGAGAGAGACGGAGAGGCAGAGAGAGAAAGTGAACTTCTCTCTCTTATATTTCTACTGTGAGAGGTTCTCCCCAGGCGACAGGGACCATAGACACAGTCCATATGGATGGATGGACAGATGGATGGATGGATGGATGGATGGATGGATGGATGGATGGATGGATAGATGAATTGAAGTATCACGTAGGTTCAGTCAGGCATGCCAGGAGGATGCAGCTGGTCATGTCACTGGGCCAGCCAATAGGAGCCATGCAGATCATGTCACATGTCCATGCGACAGCCAATAGGAGCGAGTGCTTAGATGGTGGTCGTTAGTCTAAGCGTCCCTCCGCCACCCCAGCTTCCACTCGCAGGATAGGACACACACACACACACACACACTCGTATATGTGCTTACGTACACACACACACACACACACACACGCATGTGTGCTCACATACACACGCACACACACACACACACACACACTCATATATGTGCTTACGTACACACACACACACACACACACACACGCATATGTGCTTACATACACATACACATGCACACACACACACACACACACACACACACACACGCACACACACACACATACACACACGTTGTGGTAACGTCTGTGTAATGTCTTGTTTTATTCAGTATTGCTGTCATTCCCCAGGGGTGTCAGAGGTTTACGTGCTTCCTGCTCTGTATATTATTTGTATTTTAATGATGTTTAATTCTGTATATTATTTGTGTTTTAATGATGTTTAATTCAAGCGGGGAGCGACACCGCAGAGCAGGGCCATCCGTTTACCCCAAATCTAATTGTACCTTCATTAAAACCACATTACATCAACCACTTACTGTAAGTGTTCTGACTGAAGGGATGGGGTCATGATGTTTAGACGACACTGAGGGTTCAGCTGAGGTCAGAGGGTCTCTGGACCGAGCTCAGCAGATCCTGTTCCCACCCCATTACCTGCCTGTGAAACGTGTGAACGGCATTTTCTTTGTTAATTGATTTTTATTTATTTTTTGTGTGTTATTTTTTACTGAGTGGGGCAGTCCCACTCATATTTTCTTTTTATTGACAGGTACAGTAGAGATTATGACAGGAAGGATGGGTGAGAGAGAGAGAGAGAGAAGGGAAGACATGCAGGATATGTCCACGGCCGGAATCGAACCCGGGAACCCTGCGTTTAGGTGTTCAACGCTTTACCTGTTACACCACCAAGCGCCACCCTGTTAGTTGATTTGAGGTGTACCAACACTCAAACATGCAACATATTTTTTCTCAGATTTCAATGTATGACACTTCATGTGTCATTGTTTGTCATTTGAAAGCGAACAATCTGCCCTTTCATAATCTGTCAAAAAACTGAACAAAAATGACCTCCCCCTACTTGTAGCCTTTTCCACCAGACCCTGTCACATTATTATTATTATTATTATTATATCTGTATTATATCTGTATCAGTATTATTATTATATCTGCTAAATGACAACATTTAAATTAAATTAAAATTAATTATTAGAATTATGAATTCAGTATCATTTACTGTAAGTCACAATCAAATAAAACACAATTTTAAAAAAGTAATTCTTTTTTTAGCTCTGTGACTACCAACGGCCCCTGGTCCTAGCATAGATTCTTGATCTTATGATGACTGATAATAATAATAATAATAATAATAATAATAATAATAATAATAATAACAACTTTTATTTGTATAGCGCTTTTCCTGCAAATGTTGCAGCTCAAAGTGCTTTAATCATTATATTATCATAATTTAATTATTTATTCATTTAAAGGCAATATTAAAAAGATGGGTTATTAAAAAGATGGGTTAATGATGGGCAGATAACTCACTTACTTTAGACAAAACGTATTTGTTGTTGTAAGTCGCTTTGGATCAAGGTCCTAACAGTGGAAATGGCTAGTTTCAAACGTTGTGAGACTTTTTCACAGCCTTCTCCTTGATGGTGGTAGTGAACTACCTTGATTCCGACATCCTTGGACAACTGTTTAGACTGAGGAGGAACCCACGGTTTTTACCACCAGACACAACAGCCACC
>NW_027662528.1:5000-10000 GCF_963989245.1 Nansenia antarctica | reverse complement strand
AAGACCAGGGTGCACTCGCACACACACAAGCATACACATACACATGCACACAGGGTGTGTGTGTATGGTGTGTATGTGTGTGTGTGTGTGTGTGTGTGTGTGGTGAGGCAGACAGGAGAGAGTGATGCTCCTGTCCTGCTGCAACACTCCTCCAAAGAGACAGACAGACGCTCCGTGCTATTTATAGTAACACTGCAAGACACAGGACACACTCTCCCTAACCCCCCCACTGCCACCAGCATCTCGGTGTGTGTGTGTGCGTGTGTGTTTGTGAAATTCAAATATTATATTCTGCATAGAGGCAGAGACTTGGAGCTGGTCCAGTCCCCAGTGATCAAGCAAATGATCTTTTCTTTCCTTTTCCTTTTCCTCTCCTCTCAGCTGTTCCCCACCCTGGCCCCTCCCCTGGTTCCCCACCCTGGCCCCTCCCCTGGTTCCCCACCCTGGCCCCTCCCCTGGTTCCCCACCCTGGCCCCTCCCCTGGTTCCCCACCCTGGCCCCTCCCCTGGTTCCCCACCCTGGCCCCTCCCCTGGTTCCCCACCCTGGCCCCTCCCCTGGTTCCCCACCCTGGCCCCTCCCCTGGTTCCCCACCCTGGCCCCTCCCCTGGTTCCCCACCCTGGCCCCTCCCCTGGTTCCCCACCCTGGCCCCTCCCCTGGTTCCCCACCCTGGCCCCTCCCCTGGTTCACCACCCTGGCCCCTCCCCTGGTTCCCCACCCTGGCCCCTCCCCTGGTTCCCCACCCTGGCCCCTCCCCTGGTTCACCACCCTGGCCCCCTCCCCTGGTTCACCACCCTGGCCCCTCCCCTGGTTCCCCACCCTGGCCCCTCCCCTCCTCCCCATTACTAGAGTGGACATTTCAGTGTTGAGTTCTCACCCCGAGCATCTCTGAGGTCTTCTTCAGGGCCTCCTTGTCAACATGGATCCGGGTGCTCTCCATAGCTAAGTCAAACACACTAGTTAGTAGTAGCAGCATATGCTACATGATAGTACCAGAGTATGTTTCAGTACACATAGGATATACTACAAACACTAGGGTTGGGTACCGTTTGGGTTTGATCTGGTACCGGTACCTAACCGATACTTTAAAAACGGTACCGGTACCAAAACGGTACTTAATTCGGTACTTTAGATTTTTTTAAATGACATATATATAATAATAACACGGTCGACAACATTAAACAGCTTTTCACTTTTTTATTGCTGAGGCACAATATATATTAGTTAAATATACACTCAAATTAAAATAAATGAAAATAAAACTCCTGAGCCTTGGGGACTCCATTAAGCTGGGGGTGCCTATCGTTGGTACTGATGTCGAATACGAGTACACACTTGTTCGGCGGCTACTCAAGGACATCAGAATATTCTTAGAAAAGGGATCTAGTGAAGAGGCCTGCATAGCCCCCAGAACCAAGAGGAAATATAACTCTGATGAACTGGAGCCCTCCACCTCGTCAAAATCCAAACTCTGTTGCCGCTCAGCTACTACTACTCCTCTCCCCCTCTCTGGTCCATGATACATGACGATTGATATTTCAGACACAGTAGTAGGATAAGGACAGTACCCGAATATCAAGAGATCCCCGATCATGTTGTCCACCTCGAAGAGACGCAGCCACACATCCGCACAACGTCATCAACAGACGCGTCGAATCCTGGAGTGCACTGTCCAATCAAAGGCTTGCGTTCGTAAACTCGCTCTGAGAGCGTCGCAGCGCACACTGGGCCCGACGTCATAAGGGGAGCAAGTCATTTGATTGGACAGAAGGCATTCCACGAGTGGTGATCAGAATTCCAGAACGAGTTTACGGAACGCACCCATAAGTCGAGCGTCGCGTTACGCCAACCCGCTAGCGGAAGTTGCTATTAGCAACCTTCTCGTTATCCTTCCGTACTCGCTGCTTTCACTGAGTGGAAATTTAACAGGCGATGTGACGTTGCGAGATAGAAAAGTACCGAAATGAGGCACCGAAATCTCCTTTGCGATTCGGTACGGGTACATACCGAATGTAAAGTAACCGGTACCTACCGGTACCGATTTTCGGTACCCAACCCTAACAAACACAGGGGGGTCAAACAAGTTGACGCTCTGTCCCTCCTCTGACGCTCTGTCCCTCCTCACCTGCCAGCACTGGGATCATCCTCAGCTCCATGTTAGAGTACAGCTCCCACAGACCCTGGCTCTGAACACACACACACACACACACACACACACACACACACATAGTTAGAATGGGTTTTCTGAACACACACACACACACAAATGTGTAAATGACAAAATGTCGGACTCACCCGTAGTTTAGAGCCGAGTTCCATCAGCAGCCTGTAGAGCTGAGACAGACTAGAGATCACCTGAGAAACCTGAGAGAGGGAGAGGGGGGGGAGAGAGAGAGAGAGGGGGGGAGAGAGAGAGAGAGAGGGGGGGGGGAGAGAGAGAGAGAGAGAGGGGGGGGGGAGAGAGAGAGAGAGAGAGAGAGAGGGAGGGAGAGAGAGAGGGAGGGAGAGAGAGAGAGAGAGGGGGGGAGAGAGAGAGAGAGAGAGGGGGGGGAGAGAGAGAGAGAGGGGGGGGAGAGAGAGAGAGAGAGGGGGGGGGAGAGAGAGAGAGAGGGGGGGAGAGAGAGAGAGAGAGGGGGGGGGGGAGAGAGAGGGAGAGAGAGGGAGGGAGAGAGAGAGAGAGAGAGAGGGGGGGGGGAGAGAGAGGGAGAGAGGGAGGAGAGAGAGAGAGAGAGGGAGAGAGAGAAAGAGGGAGAGAGAGGGAGAAAGAGAGAGAGAGGGAGAGAGAGGGAGAGAGAGAGAGAGGGAGAGAGAGAAAGAGGGAGAGGGAGAGAGAGGGAGAAAGAGAGAGAGAGGGAGAGAGAGAGAGGGAGAGAGAGAGGGAGAAAGAGAGAGAGGTTGGGAGGGAGAAAGAGAGAGAGAGAGAGGGGGGGGGAAGATAAATGAGAGAGAAGCACCAATCAACGACAATCAACAATAGCATACTGTACATAGCTGTGTTGGGAAGGGAAGGGGATCTGACTGACCTTCCTTTTTAAAGTTATTTTTTTCTGAGTGGGTCAGTCCCACTTCATATTTTTCATTTTTATTGACAGATACAGTGAAGATTTAGACAGGAAGGATGGGTGAGAGAGAGAGGAGGGATGACATGCAGGATATGTCCCCGGCCGGAACCCTGTCGAACCGGGGGACCCTGCGGTTACATGGTCAACGCTTAACCCGCTACGCCACCTAAGCGCCCCTAAAACAGTTTACTGTGACTGTGTTCTCCACACTGTCTGGAACTGTACCTAGCTAAAAGTTATTTCAACAGCAGCGGAGTTGAGCAGACAGGAAGATTAGTTAGCTCGCGCATCATGTGACTTGGATGAGACTTAGACCCCCCTCCCCCCCACCCAAAATATTTTTTTTGCAGATCTACACAATTCACATGGATGACCTATTTTGAGATAAAAAAAACGGCTAATTTAGCAGAAAGGTGACAAGTTTGCACCCCTACATAGCTGTGTTGGGAAGGGAAGGGGGATGTGACTGACCTGGGTGTGTGTGTGTGTGTGTGTGTGTGTCTCTGACTGACCTTCCTGGGTCCCAGGGCCGGTGTCGGGGGTGCGGGGGGCTTCTTGCAGTGTTTAGTCAGCAGGACGGGGAAGCTGGAGGCGGGGTCAGCGGGGTCCAACAGCCAGGCCGCCACCTGGGGGTCCTGGATACGACAAGCAGCCACTGGGGGGGGAGGAGAGGACAGGAGGATGGGGGGGAGAGGACAGGAGGATGGGAGGGGGGGACAGGAGGATGGGGGGAGGGGACAGGAGGATGGGGGGGAGAGGACAGGAGGATGGGGGGGAGGGGACAGGAGGATGGGGGGGAGAGGACAGGAGGATGGGGGGGAGGGGACAGGAGGATGGGGAGAGGGGACAGGAGGATGGGGGTGAGGGGACAGGAGGATGGGGGGGTGAGAGGACAGGAGGATGGGGGGGAGGGGACAGGAGGATGGGGGAGAGGGGACAGGAGGATGGGGGGGAGGGGACAGGAGGATGGGGGGGAGGGGACAGGAGGATGGGGGGGAGAGAGGACAGGAGGATGGGGGTGAGAGGACAGGAGGATGGGGGTGAGGGGACAGGAAGATGGGGGAGAGGGGACAGGAGGATGGGGGTGAGAGGACAGGAGGATGGGGGGGAGGGGACAGGAGGATGGGGGGAGAGGACAGGAGGATGGGGGAGAGGGGACAGGAGGATGGGGGAGAGGACAGGAGGATGGGGGAGAGGGGACAGGAGGATGGGGGGGAGGGGACAGGAGGATGGGGGAGAGAGGACAGGAGGATGGGGGGAGGGGACAGGAGGATGGGGGAGAGAGAGGACAGGAGGATGGGGGAGAGAGGACAGGAGGATGGGGGGGAGGGGACAGGAGGATGGGGGGGAGAGAGGACAGGAGGATGGGGGTGAGAGGGCAGGAGGATGGGGGGAGGGGACAGGAGGATGGGGGTGAGAGGGCAGGAGGATGGGGGGAGGGGACAGGAGGATGGGGGGGAGGGGACAGGAGGATGGGGGGAGGGGACAGGAGGATGGGGGTGAGAGGGCAGGAGGATGGGGGGGAGGGGACAGGAGGATGGGGGTGAGAGGACAGGAGGATGGAGGAGAGAGAGGACAGGAGGATGGGGGTGAGAGAGGACTGGAGGATGGGGGGGAGAGAGGACAGGAGGATGGGGGAGAGAGAGGACAGGAGGATGGGGGGAGGGGACAGGAGGATGGGGGGGAGGGGACAGGAGGATGGGGGAGAGAGGGGACAGGAGGATGGGGGGGAGAGAGGACAGGAGGATGGGGGGGAGAGAGGACAGGAGGATGGGGGAGAGAGAGGACAGGAGGATGGGGGAGAGAACAGGAGGATGGGGGAGAGGACAGGAGGATGGGGGGAGGGGACAGGAGGATGGGGGGAGAGGACAGGAGGATGGGGGAGAGGGGACAGGAGGATGGGGGAGAGGGGACAGGAGGATGGGGGTGAGAGAGGACA
>NW_027662529.1:65389-70993 GCF_963989245.1 Nansenia antarctica | reverse complement strand
CTTCCTGGATGCGTCTGATTGGTCGACCTCAGGGGGAAATGGTTTTAAGAAGAGATTCCGAAGGAAATGTCAATGTCACATTGATCGACTTTCTCCGTAGTAAACAACTTCGTGTCAATCACATTTGATGAGGAACATTATTCCGCTCCATCCCCGGAGCCTTATTTAAAAAGCGATTGAACTCAATTCAAACGACTCCCTTTTTTTCCGAGATTAGAATCTTTTTTATGTTTGAATTTTGTAGAATTTTTCTCTTTTTTTTAGGCTGTTTTTCGGTCTCATAATCTCATAATATTCATCATGATTTGTCTGTGTCTCCTTTCTCTGTAGGTCCTCTTTCGAATCCTGGATCTTGCATTCAGGTTTTCCTCCGTGAAGAACGATTTTAAAACTCAGGTATTTCTTAGTATAGTATACACAGTACTCAAGTTGTAAAAGAAAGTCAGGGGGGGTGGTGGATTTTATCACATGGGACAATTTTAGCATCCCCACAGCGTCAGTGACTTCAGTGTCAGTGACTTGGTTTAAAAATGCATTGCATTGCGTGTTGCGTGCCCCCCCTCGCCCACAGTATTTTAATCAATATGCGCAAAACTAAATGTTGAAATAGCAGTAACCCACGTTCATTGATAAAAATGACATAAGGGATGGAAAGGGGGGATGCAGTTTTAGAAGGGGGATGATTTTGACTGTTTTTATTTCAGGGGGGATGCCATCCCTCTCATCATCCTCAGTGTGAGTATAGTATACATAATAATACGTAATGGAGGCTGGTGGAGGTAGAAAATCGAAGACGGGCTCATTGTGATGCGTACACGTTTGACAACATTCCACATTCCGTTTCATACATCACAATGCATTATGCATCACCCTGATATACTGTACATACGGTTAAGCTTGAACACGCACCAACCCGCACACTCACTGTAAATGATAGTATATCGTATACATGCAGCAAGCATACTGTCTTAATGACACACTATGACACATTCCTTTAGTTTTTGAGGTTTTGGGGATGAGTAGGTATGAGTGTCAGTCTCACAGGGGAGGCTGGTGGAGGTAGAAAATCGGAGATATGGGGGGGGGAAAATACGTAAAATAATAAAACATTGATCACAAAAAGAAAGAAAATGGGAGGATGGGGTTCATACTTTCATAGTGATGCACGGCACGGAATGAGGAACAGTATCACACACACCATCCTCATCCCTCGTCTCATCCGTTACAACGAGCCCCGTCCTCCGATTTCTTACCTCCCGCCAGCCTCCCCTCTCCCTCCCCCCGGAGTACCAGTACGTTCCTAGCACTCTCTCTTTCTCTCTCTCTCTCTCTCTCTCTCTCTTTCTCTCTCTCTCTCTCCCTGTCTCTCTCTCTTCCCTTTTCTCTCTCTCTCTCTCTCTCTCTCTCTCTCTCTCTCTCTCCCTTTCTCTCTCTCTCTCTCTCTCTCTCTCTCTCTCTCTCTCTCTCTCTCTCTCTCTCTCTCTCTCTCTCTCTCTCTCTCTCTCTCTCTCTCTCTCTCTCTCTCTCTCTCTCTCTCTCTCTCTCTCTCTCTCTCTCTCTCTCTCTCTCTCTCTCTCTCTCTCTCTCTCTCTCTCTCTCTCTCTCTCTCTCTCTCTCTCTCTCTCTCTCTCTCTCTCTCTCTCTCTCTCTCTCTCTCTCTCTCTCTCTCTCTCTCTCTCTCTCTCTCTCTCTCTCCTCCCTCTGGACTACCACCAGTACGTTCATAACAAAAATTAGCCACCGGAAAAAAACACACCCAAAAAAAACCCGGCATGTTCATTTAGCTGTCATTTACTGAGGAACACAGTGAAAGTTAAAGTACAGTCAAAGAAGAAGAAAATGAATGTGAAGAAATCCTTCAATGTCTGTCTTGTCTGGAAGGGAATGAAAGGCGTAGCGTTAGCGCTTAGCTGCAGCTGTGGCGTCTCTCCAACATGGGGGACGTTTATTGTGAAGTACACATAGAGAGCCCTTTTTTATTTTGTCTAGCAGCTGAGCGGGCGCCTCTTTCCAGCCCTCTCCTTAGGAGAGAAAAGAGGCAGTGTCCTCTACTGTATAGACAGAGAGAGAGAGAGAGGAGAGAGAGAGAGAGAGAGAGGAGAGAGAGAGAGAGAGAGAGAGAGAGAGAGAGAGAGAGAGGGAGGGTGGAGGGGGATGTGGGGGGGAAGAGGGGGAGAAACTATAGTATTTAGAGGAGAATTAGCCGGAAAATAATCTATCTATGTTTTTTTGGGGTGATAAACGTTTTTTTTTTTAAAGTGGAAGGTCTGTCTGTCTGTCTGCCTGTCTGTCTGCCATATGGTGTAATTATCTGCTGCTTCAAAAGTTATCTGCTATCTCCCTCCATCAGCACAGTGTGTGTGTGTGTGTGTGTGTGTGTGTGTGTGTGTGTGTGAGTCTCTGCGTGTGTGTGTGTGTGTGTGTGTGTGTCTCTGCGTGTATGTGTGTTTCTGCGTGTGTGTGTGTGTGTGTCTCTGCGTGTATGTGTCTCTGTGTGTGTGTGTGTGTGTGTGTGTGTGTGTGTGATCTGATCTCCTCCTCTGATCCGTGCCCCCTGTGTAATGTCGAGACTCTGTGGCCTCCAGCTTGGCCTCTCATTCAGGGGGTGGGGGGGCGCGGGGGGGTGGGGGTCTTAGCTATGATCTCCCTCTACCCCCCTACTCCATAGACACACACACACACACGCACACACACACAGAGACACAGAGAGACCCACAGAAACACACACACACAGAAACACACTGTGTGTGTGAGCTATGATCTCCCTCTACCCCCCTACTCCACACACACACACACGCACACGCACACACGCACACACACACACTCGGTCCCCCCCCCCCCTGACACAATGGAAATATTCAGCTGTGGAGCGGGGGTCCCACCGAGGGTGCGACATTGAACAGAGGGATTAAGAAATGCCTCGTTGACACTGGGGTTGCCATGGTGAAACCTTTTTTCTCCCCTTCCCCTCGACGCCTCTTTTTTCATTTCTCCTCTCATTGGGGGGCTCGGGTTAGTGTGTGTGTGTGTGTGTGTGTGTGTGTGTGTGTGTGTGTAGGGTGTGTGTGTGTGCCTAGCTATGAACGGGTGGGCGGGGAGGGGGGGGTGTGTGTGTGGGGCTGCAGTAATATGGATTATAATGTTCAATTATAAGTTCTTGATCCTGTCCCCTTATCTGTGCTGCTAAATGGGGTTATTTCTTTCTCCGAGCCCTCTGCCCTCCTCGCTTCTGAGGCAGCGGAGGGGGGGGGGTGTGTGTGTGTGTGGGTGTGTGTGTGTGTCGGCAATAAGCTCTCTACTGCACCAGTTTAAAGGCTTTCATAGTTGGGGCTTGCCTTTGAAGGTCTATTTCGTGTTTTTTTTCTGATGGGGTTTTGGGGGCGGTTGTCGATCAAGTTCGCTTTGTAGTCTTTTCCGAGGGGGGGGGGGGGGGGGGCTGGAGGGGGTGGTGGGTTGTGGGTGCGACAACAGGAATGCGTTTCAGAAGAAGGCGTTTATTCGATTCTTGTTTTGGAATGTTTTGATTTAGGGATTTGGGGCTGTGTGTGAGTGTGTGTGTGTGTGTGTGGGGGGGTGGTGGGTGTTTTATGTCTCTATATAAGTGTTTCATATCCTTAGCGAGCGAGCGGGCGCGCTGCGGTATCGTCATAAGGCTGTTAGCGAGCGTAGCCGCAGCGCGCCGAGCCTCCCTTTGTGGCCGCGCCGTTAGCGCGCTCGCTAGCCTGACGTCAGCCCTCCCTCCCTCCCAGCCCGGTCGAGTCCTCTCTCTCTCTCCGGAGCGATGCGCACGCTAGGCTAGCTAGCATCTCTGCCGGCGTCTAACCCCCCCCCCCACCCCATCCCCCCATCGTCGCCTAAAAGTCTATGAAAGAATAGAAAGTGATGATGAAGCAAATTAGCGGTTAGTAGCGTCGATGACGTCATGCGCGGGTTCCGTCGTCGTCTAGCTGGCGGAGGGGGGGTGGGGGGTGTTTGCCCCCCCGCCCCCCTCCCATGCGATGACCAGCCGGTAACAATGGATGCTCCCAGTCAGGGGGGGGGGTCCGTAAGAACCAGAGGCTGCTTGAAGAACAAGAACGGGTCCTCCGATGGGGTTGTACTGTATATATCTGGGGTTGGAAGTACAGGGGGGGTGAGGGAGGGAAAGGGGGGGCGGGGCGAGGGGGAGGTAGGAATACGATATGGAATGGGAATTTAGTGATTTATTGTATTCAAATGTTTTTAATGCATGCACAGCAGCAAGCAGGGATCGACCTGGGACACGTCAATATGTAATTCAAACTCTGGATGGGAGACATGACTGTCTCTTTGTTCTGATGTGAGGCTGTGTTTGAATGAATGAGTGAATGATCTTTATTGTCATTGTAACAAGGTACAACGAAATGTAAATGCAAACACTAGGTGCTAACAAACAAACACAGTCCTAAGATAATAACAACACAAGAGTGAGACATAAATAGGGGGGATATAAATAAAAATAGGGGGATAAGTGATCGGTAGACATCTGAGAATGTATCTATTATGTGAACTTCTATACTTCGATACACTATATGGCCTATTCACAGGGGGGTATATATACAGGGGGGAGTTAGCATGTAACTGTGTACTTTTATAAACATATAAACATATGGACTAGTAGACTTATATACAGTATATGACCCTTATCACAAGAATGTAAACATATTGCACGGTTATAGAACATTGCACTATTCCCATGGTTATGGTTTACGGTGTTATGGTTTAAATGTAATTTAATTAATTAATTAATTAAGTAAGTTTCACACCGATGCAACAACACTCATGGATGTCTGTGTCTCTCTGTGTTTCAGGTGCGGGGGTGGACACTCCTGACCCTGGGGTCTCTCAGTCTGTGAAGATTTGGGATTGTGAATGTGGAGATATCGACGTGTAAATGACGTCAACCGGTTGTTAACTTGTTTCAAATAGATTGGTTGCGCCTCGTGTTAGTAATTCATGTAGTTGTTTATTTAAAAAAAAAATATATATATATATATTTCTTTTATATTTAGTCTGTTTTTACCATAAAACGTACAGGTAAGCCATTGAGAACAAATGTGAGAGGTACTCAGCAAAACTAAATCAATCGCATATACACACACACACACACACACACATATATATATATACATACACACACACATATACACACAGACACACACACACACACACACACACAGGGAGTGGAAATAATTTAGCTGTTGCTCTATCTATCTATCTATCTCTCTTTCTGCTTGTCTCTCTGTCTGTCTGCCTGTCTCTCTATCTGTCTGTCTGTCTCTCTGTCTGTGTCTATATTGCGTCCAGCCCTGTAGACAGCGGCGGTCTCATTCTGTCACTGTCTCTACCCTGTATGTCCTCCCGTCCCCTCGCATCTCCCTCTCCGCCAAAGATGGGTGACCTCCCCCCTCCCTCCCTCCCCCCCTCCCCCCCTCCCTCCCTCGGTGGTCCGATGTGGGCTCCTCAGCTGTGTCCCTCCCTCCCTCCCTCCCTCCCCCTCGGCCCCAGCGGTCAGTTAGCATATCTGTCAGCTGGGATCACGCTCAGAGCCCCTCCCGTGCGTGCGCTCGCCTCGGCGAACATTCA
>NW_027662529.1:32889-52889 GCF_963989245.1 Nansenia antarctica | reverse complement strand
ACGAGGACCAAAGCGTTAGAACGTGTCACATAGTCTATAGTGGAGAGGGATGATGAAAAGGTTAGCTGACAGTAGCCAGTGGGGGTGTGGGACCCTCTCCTTATGACACAGACAGTACCTTCAAATATTACTCTTGAAGATCAGAGGAGCTCTGTGATGACTCATCCTTATCCTCCTCTGCAGGGGTAAGTATAGAAACCCAATGGTGGTTTCAGTCATTTAGTGTCGAGGATTATCATTCTGATATTTTCCCAGGATATAATGGACCGTTGATGTCCTATTTCACTTCTATATATTTTGATATAGGCCTACAGATGTTTTATATTTTACAAAATGATAGTATACAAGAATACATTTAATTCAGAGTTTAGTTATTTGGCCCCGGGCCTGAGCTAGATTCTCGTCCTGCTGCTACGACTGGTGGATTGATGATTCACTTACTTAGTCAAATGTATCGATTGTAAGTCGCTGTGGAATAAGGCGTCTGCTAAATGCCAAAAATGTAAATGTAATTTGCCGTTGCCTAGCGTCAGACAGACTCAAGACACAGACCGAAGCTGAAGGGCTGCACTACAAACCCTTGGGCCTGTGGATCAGGGGGAATCATAGTGTGTGTGTGGGGGGGACTCTGTCAATGTGTGACTCTCTTCACGAAGTCACCACACATGCAGTAGGACTGAAACACAATACACAGTACACACACACAGAAGATAACTATCTATTTGTTATCTGATAGATAGATCTGATGGTTACGGTAGGTCTGTGCGTGGGTGTGGGCTGTGACAGTCGGTACGTGTAGGTTGTCACACGATGCTTTCTAGGTCAGAGGAACACATGTACTCGGCCAGAGCTCCGAGTGTAAAGGGGAAAGTTGCATCTAAATAGGTCATGATGATAAAAGGGTTTTTGGTTGTTCCTCATCGATCGCATAATCACACCGCAACCTTTCCCCCCCCCCCCGACATGCAAAACGTCACACAATACCAGACTTGTGACATTTATAAATGTCTATATGAATATCAATATGTATCAAAAGAATATTAAACGTATTCCCACGTTGGTCCCGCGTGTATGTCGTGTGGCTCTTTAACCAGGTAGGCCTACGCACACAGGCCTGTAGTGGTGATTACGTTGCCTGCAGTGTTGTCATAAAACTGTCAACGCTGTACAGCTGCAGAACCATGCAAAACTACCACGTTAAAACACAGATTAACCTTCAATTTACATCAAACGGAGCCAAGCTGTTCACAAGCGTCACGTTTTTTTTCTTCGCGCTCTATGATTTCACATCGGGGGGTGTGTGACCGTGAGATGATTGTCTTTCATTACAGATTCAGTTACAGAAAAAGGTATTCGTGACTGTACACATGTGCCAACCAATACTTTTTTCTCATCATGAAATAATGAAAGGAATAGGATGATGGAAAGCAGGAAAGGTTAGCCGACAGTAGCCAGTGGGGGTGTGGGACCCTCTCCTTATGACACAGACAGTACCTTCAAATATTAGGCTACTCTTGGAAGATCAGAGGAGCTCTGTGATGACTCATCCTTATCCTCCTCTGCAGGGTAAATATAGAAACCCAATGGTGGTTTCAGTCGTTTAGTGTCTAGGATTATCATTCTGATATCTTCCCATGATGCAATGGACCGTTGATGTCCTATATCACAGGTTTTATATTTTACTAAATGAGAGTATGAAGAACAATAATAATAATAATAATAGCTTAGATTTATATAGCACCTTTCTCAAACCCAAGGACATTTAACAGATTTCATAGACAGACAGTCAGACAGACAGAACAGAAAAACAAAGCAAAGAAACAAAGACAACGAGAGTGAACAAAACTAGACTAGGGGCCAAAATAGATGGATTTTGATGTGTGACTCTCTGCTATGATCAAAATTAACGCCACCAAAATAATGAATATGGGAAAACAAGAAGAAGATGAAAGTTCAATAATTGAAAGTGCAATAATTATATTCAATGAATGGATTCATCTCATACAATTTAACACATTAACATAGATGCCATCTTCCTTAAATTTCTGCTGACACGCCTCAACGTCTAGTCGTCGAGGCGTGAAGTCTAAAGTCTTTTGTCTGTGATGGCACGGAGAGGAAGAGGGGGTTTTGCAACATCGGCGGCCTGCGTGGAAACACTTCCCATAATATGACCCAAATACAACGTCTAGAACTTTCCCCCATGTTCCCCACCACACACGGGAACAGTAGCCTATGTGGTCCAGAAATTGACATTTTCGGCTTAGGGTTAACTGCACCGAAAAGGTATATAAACTACAATGCCCACTGTAAAATTTCAGATCATCAGATCCGACCGTTTCTGAGTCTAATTCGGAAAAGATAATACAGATATACAGATATACATCTAGACAGATATACATCTAGACAGATATACAGCTATTCAGATATACATCTAGACAGATATACAGCTATACAGATATACATCTATACAGATATACATCTAGACAGATATACAGCTATACAGATATACATCCGTAGATCACCACCACTTCTAAACTCTGAGAAGATGTCAAAGCTTGCTGTAACTGTCTCTACCCTGCTGATGCTTCTGGTAGTACTGATGTCTTGTGGTGAAAGCAGTAAGTAGGCCATTAACTACCTTCTACAATGCTGTGATGCTAGCCACCAAGTTGGCGTTGTCATTCTTTCATAGTGACATGATGTGGCCAGATGCTCTCTGCTCGAGATACCTACTACTCTTTTTTTTACTTTGAATATGACTTGCTAGAGACACTACTAGGCTAATTCTATTTTTTAACTTGGTCTTTTTTTACTTTTTCATTGACAGGTGAATCTATATTTACCGTGGCCTTCTGGTTCCAATATGTCTAAGAGTGTTTTGATGTCTCTCTCTCTCTCTGGTGTGCAGGTCCTGTGAAACTAAGATGCTGTACAGAGTACACTGAGAAGCCCGTTCCGGAGGGAAAGCTGGTACGCTACAGGATCCAACCCGACACGGGAGTCTGCAACATCAACGCTGTGATGTAAGACATTTACATTTTTGGCATTTAGCAGATGCCTTATTCCAAAGCGACTTAGAATCGATACATTTGACTAAGCAAGTGAATCATCAATCCACCAGTCGTAGCAGGAAGAGTAATCCAGCTCAGGCCCGGGGCCATTGGCAGTCTCAGTGATAGAAGAAAACACTTTTTAAAAAATATATAGACACTGGAGAACAGAGAGACAGTACAAGGGGGGCAGTAGAAGTCATAGGGGACACAGTAAAGGGGAAGAGCGGGTGTCTCAGGAGAAGCAGTGCTGGGGGGTTGTGCGTCTCAGGAGGAGCAGTTAAGGTGTAACCTGAAGTAAAAACACTTTCATTTCGTCTTAAAACTTAAAAAGCTTCGGTGGTTTATGCCTATAGCAATTTCATAAAGCAGCAATAACAAGAGAATATGAACACCATAATGGTCAGTTTGGAGTTTTTTTATATAGACATTTCCCTATGGGAACTGTTTGAAGGGGATCTCTAGAATGTCCTTTGTAGTCAAAGGAAGGGAGATATATTATGACATCTAATATATACAATATGACATATTACGGCATGACCTTTGACCTGAGTTGAGCCTGCCTCCCGACGACTGCACTTTTTCTGCCCTTTTATTTCTGCATCTGTTGTATTCTGTATTGCACCTTGTTTTTGTTTTTGTGTATTTTCTCTTTTACTAGTGTTTTATCTGTTAAGCACTTTGGTCGGCTGTTTTGTTGTTGTAAATGTGCTGTATAAATAAACCTGACTTGACATGCCCTCTCTCCTCTCCTATAGTTTCATCACAGTGAAGAACAGGTCTGTGTGTGCCAACCCTAAGAGCCAGTGGGTGAAACACGCCATCCAGCACATCAACAACAAGTAAGAACATAATCATCTGTCATCTTTTTTGCATTATTGTGTCTCCAAGAATATCGTTAGCCTCGTAGCACAATTGCCTAAGTCATATTTTGGCCAAATTGAGATATCTGCCTAAAGCCCAACGCACACGGCCCCGATTTTGTCGCACCGCCGAGTTCGATTCCATTGTTTTGAATGAGACAATGCACACGGCGTGCGATGCGATTTTATCGCACGACAACATTCGATTCTCCATTCACACCAATTGAAATAATTCAAAGAATTGAGAATCGAATGTTCGGCGGTGCGACAAAATCGGGGGCCGTGTGCATTGGGCTTAACTCTACTCTCCTAACAATGCTGATGACACTGGGCATTATTGCCTCTATGCCATCAGCCTATCAGAATGCTTGTTACATTCCAAAATCACTATCTGCCCAAGTCATCTCTTTGACAGAGGCATTTTTGACACTACATACAAAGATGGCTCGGCTGACCACAAGTGAAGCATGACTTAGGCAATTATGCTACGAGGCTAGCGATATGTAATCCAATTATGGACAATACAATGAAAAAGATTCCATATGAATGAATAGTACTGAAAACGAAAATACTCCCTATTCTATATATATATATATATATATATATATATATATATATATATACACTCTATAGATGAGTCAAATAAAATGCACTGCATTATTGCCATGAACATGAATAGCATGTTGTGTTATGTTACGATAATAATTAGTTTTTTTTCTGTTTTCTCCTCCGAAGAAACAAAAGGATGGCTGCCTGATGATGTTGACGTCTAAACACGCAGTACATCAACCATCGGCTCTGTCTGTCTGTCTGTCTCTGTCTATTCAGTATCTGAAGAACTAGAAGAAGCTCCACTGTTTAATTCACAAAAGTGAACAAATGTTTTGAACTATGTTTGATTTGTTTATGAATCTTGATTACATTTGTACATTTTTGGCGTTTAGCAGACGCCTTATTCCAAAGCAACTTGTTTCAAGATATACATGACAGTATTATGTTTTTATCATATAGATCTATATAAAAAAAGAAATAAACGTTTATTTTTGGGTAAATAAAGTCATTATATTTTCATCTTGGCACTTCTCATCTCATGCACGTTTTATTATTATAATGTATTATTATGTCAACCAAAAGATCTGATAGTTGTTGTAGCCCAATCAATGCATGGGTAAATTCTTTGACATTTATCACGGTGTAACAACACTTTTACAGTTGTTAGAGTTGTTAGATTTTGTATGCTTATGTCCATTCATAAATCATGATAGTGGAGCTTATATATCCCATTTGCAACCACTAGATGTCACCCTAACCAGGGCACAACACCAAACACTGCCTGCCAGGGTTGCCAGATGGGGCAGGTTACCGCCGAATGGGCTACTTTTGATCACACTGACACTGGGCCGGAAAAAAAGCATTTGGGCGGGTTGGGCTGGATAAATAGCATTTTAGGCCGTATCAAAATGTCAGTGCCTGAAAGTTACAAAATGTGTGAAGTTAAAACACACACCCTAGTAGCTACAATAAGTAAAAAAACAAAACAAGTAACATACAATGTGCAGGTTTTCTTTCATTTTACAAACATCATTGGAATTTGGCAACAGACATACAGTTAACTTTAAAGGGCAGGAGAAGATGGGCACCTTGCCCAATAGTAACTAGCGGCTTTCTGACAATAATAGGTTTTGGGCTGGTGGTTTTGGGTGGATTTAGCGGTTTTTAAGGCTGGAAAATTGTCGATCCCATCTGGCAACACTGCCAGGAAGGATTCTCGCGTTCATCACAAGCGCCTGTCAGCTTCCTTCTCTTCCGGCTTCACAAGCAGTGAAGGATTCAGGTATTTCTCTTATTATTATCTTATTATTATCTTATTATTATCTGCAGACACTCACGCTACGACACCCTATTGACGATAAACAAGCAGTGGTTTTATTCTTAGAAGAGATAGGAAATGTTAGGATATTTATAGCATAGAGTACAGCACAGTGTTTTATTTGTATAGTATAGTATAGTGGATAGTGTACATAGCCTTTATTTATGTAAACCAGCTATTTTCCCTTCTTGTTTTTAGTCTTTTTTTCCTAGCACCAGGGGAGCCACCCCTCCAAAATTTCGTTGTTTGGTACCTGTACTATATCAATGACAATAAAGACCATTCATTCATTCATTCATTCATTCATTCATTCATTCATTCATTCATTCATTCATTCAAGTGGACAACAGTGTCCTACGACACTTGGTGCTAAAACCATAACATACTATGTCTTACATAACATACATAACATACATACATGATCACAACAAGCTTAGCTGGGCTAGTAGTAGTTATCCGATCACACAGACTACATACCCAGCCATCACCTTGTTGAGATGTCTTAATTAACCAAAATAAGACATTTTTGTCTGTCAAGATGTCTTAAGTCGTCTTAAGACCTAACCTGAAGACATGCACTCATGCACTCACTTAAGACATGGAGCATAAGAGCCATATTTTCTGTGTCTTGAAGACACAGAACGTCTTCTTGAGGTGTCTTAAGACACTGAATATCAATGTCTTAAGACAGTCAGGCGATCTTGTTCCAATTGGAATAATTCAAGTATAATAATGAATGGTGGCACATGGGAGAAAGGATGCAGGAGTTGGATCAGCTACCCTGGGTCTCTCTCCTCTCCTAAAAGAGGTGTTTTTTATGTCTCCGAGTGCCTGATAAGAGTGCCATTGTGTGTTGAACACCAGTTTCCTTGAGTCAGTCAGTGAATGAATGAATGAAAGGGCGCAGCAAGCAAAACCTAATTTCCATCATATCTGTTCATCTGGTTCCGTCTGTTTGGTATGCAAAAATGCACCTGACCATACCGTGTACAACTAGCTGGGGGGTTAATTCTGGATAGTATAGCATGGATAGTGTTTTCCAAAACACATCTGCATATGCAACATTACAAAGGTCTCTGTATGCATCGATCAGCATAAGGAGGTTGTAATGTTGTCGTTTGTAGTAGACATACATGTGCGTTAGTCCTTAAAGAGGGCGTTAAAAAGATCATAGCAGAAGGTTTACACAGGCTGTTTCATTTCCAGGAATGGTGATCTCATCACGATAAGAGACAGCCGCAACGATGTGGCGTAGCGGAGAGTCGACGCACCTTCTGTGAATAATGGTCAGCGTTTAGATGCCACTGGATCCTTCTCCTGGGACGCGATGAAGAAGGAGGAGGAGGAGGTGGGGGAGGAGGAGGAGGAGGGGGTGGAGGTGGGGGTGGGGGTTGAGGTGGGGGTGGGGGTGGAGGTGGAGGTGGGGGTGGGGGGTGAGGGTTTGTTCCAGGACCCAGACTTCCCCTCCGAGGACTCCTCCCTGTTCTCTGACTACTCCACCCCCATCGCGAGGTTCCAGGGCGAGATCACCTGGCTCCGCCCACAGGTAAAACCCCACACCTGTGTGTGTGTGTGCGTGTGTGTGTGTGTGTGTGTGTGTGTAAGTAAGTAAGTAAGTAAGTAAATAAGTAAGTAATGTTTATTTATATAGCACATTTTACAACGACAAAAACAGCCGCCCAAAGTGCTTAACAGAAAACTAGTAAACTTACTTAAGTAAACTTAAGAGAAACAACAGATAAAAATACACAAAAAACAAGGTGCAATACAAAATACAAGTGCAGAAATAAAAGTATTAAAAGTGCAGTGTCGGGAGGCAGGCTCACCTCAGCTCAAAGGCCAGGGAGAAAAGGTGTGTTTTTGCTCAATTTAAAAAAAAACTAAAGTGTGTGTGTGAAGCCATAAGGAGGTCCCTAAAGACTGATCTGAGCCTTTTTCTTATCTTGTTGTTGTCTTTCCTCTCACCTCACCTCTCGCCCCTCCAGGAGATCTGTCCGTCCCCCACGCTGTTCCCTGGCAACACCACCGAGGGCCACGCCAAGCAGGGCAGGCTGGGGGACTGCTGGTTCCTCTGCGCCTGCACCATGCTGCTGAGGAACAACCATCTGATGGACAAGGTAAAAAAGCCCATTCTACAACAGCATGTTTGGATACTGGCTTCTGATTGGCTAGCAACAGTGGTAAATACCCCAACAACCCACAGTTCAGACCGCATTTCCAGTATCAATGCGCCTCCCAATCAATCTGATTAAGAACACCTGTGATGACCTACAATGCAACGGTTGATCTTGTTTATGGGACTATATTCTGTGGCGGAAGGATATATGTATTCTAAAAGGATTAAAATGATTGTAAATACATGAATTTAATGTTACAACTGTGTAGTTATTTTTTCATATTATGTGGTGGCTGTTGTACAAAAGCAATTTATAATTCGAGGGCGGCGGTTGTGGACTCATTTACCACTGTACAGGGTTTTCCTACTCGGCTTCGCCTCGTGCCACAACCCTGTACCAGTGGTAAATGAGTCCACAACCCCCTTCCTCTCATGGTAAATTGCTTCCCTCTATTGTGTCTTCGAGGACTGGTAGGAGTCATTTTTACCCCGGTGTGACCCCCCCCTGGTGTGACCCCCCACCCCCTCTCTGTGCCCAGGTGGTGCCCCCAGGCCAGGCCCAGTGGGGGCAGGGGGGCTACAGGGGGTCCTTCCTCTTCCTCCTCTGGCAGCACGGCCGCTGGACCGAGGTCACCGTGGACGACCGGCTGCCCTGCATGGGAGCCAAGCTCTGCTTCTCACGCTGCCTCGCCCCCACTGCATTCTGGGTAGCCCTGCTGGAGAAAGCCTACGCCAAGTGAGTGACAGACATAGAAATGTAATTTCTAGAAATGTAAATTAATTAATTTATATTTTGATAAATATTTTGATTAATTCTATATCTATATTGACAGATAGCAAATATATATCGTTCAAACAACAACTGTGCACTGCAAAAAGTCTCTCTCAAAAACAAGACAAAAATATCAGCAAAATGGGGGAAATATTCCTTAAAATTAGCGAAATGATCTGCCAACAGATTTTCTTAAATATAAAGATATAAAAGATACCTTGAAACTAGTGCAGTCAGACAAAAAACAAGCAAATATATCGCCTTGATTTAAGATATTTCATCTTACTTCTCAGATTAACTTTTTGCAGTGCGATCAATCAACATTAGCAATTCACCCGTGCTTTAATATTAGAATCTTGTCTGTGATAATCAACTTAATAAAGTGTTTCTGAAAAAAACGTGAAACACAAAAAGTGTTTCTGAACCTTTTTTTACCACTTGTCCCCCCTCGTCCCCAGACTGCAGGGGTCCTACGAGCGCCTGTGGGCGGGCCAGGTGTCCGAGGCCCTGGTGGAGCTGACCGGAGGCCTGGCGGAGCGCTGGAGCCTGGGGGATTCTGGGATAGAGGAGGACCAGCAGGCAGCAGCAGCCGGTCAGGAGGACAGCGACAGCGACCCGGTCAGGGGGAGGAGGAGGAGGAGGCTGGACCTGGACCTGCTCCAGGCCGTCAGAGAGGGCTGTTCTGTCAGCTGCTCCACGCACAGCGCCCCCGGAGGTGAGGAGGGGGAAGTGCACGGCGTTGAAGAATTTTCCCCCAAAACCTGAAAAGAAAAGCTGCTTTACTGTAGAATTAGGAGCGTACTAAGAATAAAAGCCCTCTGTTTATAATAATAATAATACATTAGACATAATATAGCGCTTTTCTAGACACTCAAAGATGCTTTACAAACGGAAAAGATCGAGTAGTATTAAAAAAGAAACAAAATAAATAAAAGAAAGTATAATTAAGGTAGTGCTGGGTGGGGACACATGGGAAGGGGAGGGGGAGAGGGGGAGAGGGTTAACTGGTGAAGGCGAGCTTGAAGAGGTGGGTTTTGAGGGCCTGTTTGAATGTTGGGAGGGTGTTGGACTGTCTGATGTGGTTGGGGAGGGCGTTCCAGAGGGACGGGGCTGCGGCTGATGACTGACTTCTGATACATCTGTACTCTCACACACAACCTACAAATCAAGGAAAAGCAAAAAGGATTATTGTGTTTGATTTGTTTGGGTTAAACGTGTTCCCGTTGCCGCCCCTAGGGGGCGCCAGTGAGCTGGGTCAGTACCACGCCCTGAGTGTGATGGAGTGGGTGGACGTGAGGCGGCGGGGGGCGGAGGGCCAGACGCTTCGGCTGCTCCGCATCAGGAACCCCTGGGGGAGGGGCGGCTGGGGGGACGTCTGGAGAGAGAGGTAGGGGTGTGTGTGTGTGTGTGTGTCTGTCTGTCATCAGCACTACCAAGGTGTGTGTGTGTGTGTGTGTGTGTGTGTGTGTGTGTCTGTCTGTCATCAGCACTACCAAGGTGTGTGTGTGTGTGTGTGTGTGTGTGTCTGTCATCAGCACTACCAAGGTGTGTGTGTGTGTGTGTGTGTGTGTGTGTGTGTCTCTGTCTGTCAGTCTGTGTCTACATGTGTGTCTGTGTGTGTGTGTGTGTGTGTCTCTGTCTGTCAGTCTGTGTCTACATGTGTGTCTGTGTGCGTGTGTGTCTCTGTGTTTGTGTGTGTGTCTCTGTCTGTCTGTGTGTGTATGTGTGTGTGTGTGTGTGTGTGTGTGTGTGTGTCTCTGTGTGTGTGTGTGTGTCTCTGTGTGTGTGTGTCTCTGTGTGTGTGTCTCTGTCTGTCTGTCTGTGTCTGTGTCTGTGTCTATGTCTGTGTGTGTACGTGTGTGTACGTGTGTGTCCTATTACTCACTGTATCAGTAACCATGGAGACCGTGTCTCCTGACAGCGGGGTGGGCTGGGGTTCTGTGGACCCGGCCTGCTCTCTGGACCTGCTGGGCCGGACCCAGGAGGGGGAGTTCTGGGTGGACGAGGCCGAGTTCCTGTCGCAGTTTGATGACGTCACCGTGGGGTATCCAATCACAGAGGACGGACACCTGCAGAGCATCTACTCTGGTACGCCTCTCACTTAGACACCGAAGAAGAAGAAGAAGACATGCAATCATACAGTCATGTTTCTTCTTCTCTCCAGGCATTACATACATGACCAGTTAGTAGTTAGGGGTAGTGGTGGTCTAGTAGTGGATGGTGAGTTGAACCGGTGATCGGAAGGTTGTGAGTTCCAATCCCACCTGAAACACCACCACCACTAGTGAGCCCTTGAGTAAGGCACTTAGCCCTCAGTTACTCCAGGGGGGATGTCCCTTTAATTCATAACTGTAAATCGCTTTGGATTAAAAGCGTCGGCTAAATGGCTAATTCTAGTTACACACATGACCAGTTTCAGAGCAAACTACCTCTTATCGGTTACAGGGCGTAGTTTTGACAACAAAAACAAACCAAAAAAGCTACTTTATTGCGATGATTCTACATAATAAAGCGATAGTCCAGTATTGTTATGATTTTGACCAATAACAGCCCTTTTCTTTTTTCTTTTTCGTCCAATCAGGAGAGCTGCTGACACACAGGCATCAGCTGGCCGGCCGCTGGGTCAAAGGTCACTCGGCGGGCGGTTGCCGTAACAACGGCAGCAGCTACGGCAGCAACCCTAAGTTCTGGCTGCGGGTGTGTGAGCGGGGGGAGGTGCTGGTGGCTCTGCTGCAGCAGCGTGGGAGGGGGGGGAGGAGCGCGGCGCGCTGCACACAGTCACCAGCAGAGGGCAGCACAGGCAGCAGCACGACACAGAACTACCAGGCTATCGCCCTACACATGTGGAAGGTTGGTGATGTGACCTCTCAATAATAATAAAAATATTATCTTGGTTTCATATAGCGCCTTTCACAAACCCAAAGTTTTAGTTTTACAGATTTTACAGAAAGAAAGTCAGATAGAAAACACAGAGACAGAGACAAAGCTAAACTAGGGGCCACAAGAAGTATGTTTTTAATAAGGTTGTGTGTGCGTGTGCTCATGTTTCTCTAGCTATGTGCTTGTGTGTAAGTGTGTGTGTGTGTGTGTGTGTGTGTGCGCACTCGTACATGTATTCTCCCTGTGCGTAAGTCTTAATGTGTGTGTGTGCGTCCGCGTGTGTGTGTGTGTGCGTCCGTGTGTGTGTGTATTAATGTGTGTGTGTGTGTCCCTACCTCCAGGTAGAGAAGAAGAGGTTCAGCCTGTCTGGGACCCTGGCCCGGCCCCCCTGTTAATGTGTGTGTGTGTGTATTAATGTGTGTGTGTGTGTGTCCCTACCTCCAGGTGGAGAAGAAGAGGTTCAGCCTGTCTCGGACCCTGGCCCGGCCCCCCTGCGCCTCCACGGGCTGCCACGCCTACGAGGGGGAGGTGGTCCTGCACACACACCTGGAGCCCGGCTTCCACCTGCTGCTGCCCAGCACCTTCCTGCAGGGGGCCGAGGCCCGCTTCCTGCTCAGGGTCTTCTCCTCCTCACACACCTCCCTCAGGTACACACCTCCCTCAGGTACACACCTCCCTCAGGTACACACCTCCCTCAGGTACACACCTCACTCAGGTACGGGGTGGGGTGGGGGGCATTAAAGGAACCAGTGTTTCCCGCAGGTTTTTGTGACACTGTGGTGGATGGAGCAGAAAAAAAAAAGAAAAGAAAAGTGCTAAAAATACTCTGGGTTCGTTATGAGACTGTGGCGGGACAAATTAGACTGGCGGCCCGCCACAGTCTCGTCTATGTATGGGAAACACTGAATGAACACTTCTCCCAAAAGGTCAAGTTTCTCAGATGTTTTAAGTGGTCTGTTGTTGTCGATCCTGCGATATTGCGTCTCTTATGCATTCAGTTGGTTGCTCTTTGCGCTGTTGACTGTTGTTGATGGAGGAGTAATATTCCACAGCATTTCACTATGTCAGTCACGGCTATATGCGAAAAAGTACGTAACAAATAACCGTTTGATGTGATTCGGTGGTTGTGTGTCTTCTTTTGATACTTACGAGTGTTTGTTGTGTGTGTGTTTATCGTCCTCCTGCAGTGCCGTCAAAGTCCCCGGGCCCTCGTTGCCGTCGGCGACGGAGGGAGGAGAGTGGGAGACCAACAGCTTCCGGGGCGCCTGGGTCAGGGGGTCGTCAGCCGGGGGCAGCAGGAACTTCCTGTCCTGCTGGAAGAACCCCCGGTTCCCCGTCGCCGTGGGCAACGGGTCGGCTGTGTCGTCGTCGTCGGGGGTCAACGTCAGGGTGACCCTGCGTCAGGAACGCCCCCTCACCGACCTGCAGCCAATCGGCTTCCACGTGTACAGGGTCAGTTGGGTGGTCAGTTGTTGGGTGGTCAGTTGTTGGGTGGTCAGTTGGTTTGTAATCAACTCTAGAGTTTATCCAAAAAGTTGCCTGTCAAAGTTAAATCCAATCGATGATATCTATCAATCAATCAATCAATCAATCAGTCATTCATGCGTCACTGATCATTTGACCCACTGTTATTGAATCTGACTGTTCTGTACTGACACACACACACACACACACACACACACACACGCACACACACACACACACACACACACACACACACACACACACACAATCAATCAATAATTCAATCAGTGCTTGGATCTGACTGAGCGTGTCATTGGGGTGATACTGAGGAAACAGTTAGTGTTTTTTCTAGCAATCTGCCTTCTTTGTCTATTCAACATGAGGGTCTTAACTCACCAACACTGCCAATGTTCAAAGAGAACATTCCGGAACATCCTCCACCTAGAGGTGGCCAACTGTTTCAAAGTGGTATTCTACCTAGCAACAAGACTTTGATTGGCTACAAAATGAAGCGTCAAATGACCCCCACCCACGGCTGTTCTAGTGTCAATGTTGTAGTGTGACTGTGTGACTCCAGGCCCCGGAGAGGGCGAGGGAGGAGGGGGGGGAGGCCGAGCCGACAGCGCCCAGGGAGGAGGAGCCGGTGGCCAGCTGCGTGCCTCACCGCTACACCCAGGACGTGAGTCTGGCCTGCTGCCTGGCTCCAGGAGCCTACGTCATCGTGCCCTCCACCTACCAGCCTGACTGCCCAGGACACTTCACCCTCACCGTGGCTCACAAGATACACCGGTAGGCCCCCCCCACCCCCCCCCCGGTCCACGGCTTTCCATCCATGCCAAGCCGTTCCCGCGCTGGTCTTAAAAAGCCTTCAAGTCTCAAATCCAGCAATCAGATTGATAAGGCCTAAAAAGGTCGTACATTTCAGTTATTCGGTCTAAAAATTAGGTGCTAGGTCTTCAAAATGAGGTCCTGCAAGGAAATCAGTCCGACCACATCTATTTACGCGGAAATTAATCAAGCTGGAACCCAAAAAATGCCAATTCGCTTCCTTTTTTGTCTGTATGGCAGTGAAACCCCTAATTTCATCACCTCGAGGATGACCAAAAGCTATGGTGTCGTGAATAGGTCTACATTTCTATTCAAAGAGGTAAAAAAATAAAAGGTCTAAAAAGGTCTTAAATGTTACTTCTTGAGACTTGTCGGAACCCTGTGTAACAGTGGTATTGAAGCTGGGTAGTGGGGGCCTAGTGGATAGTGAGTTTGACTGGTGATTGAGAAGGTCATGAGTTAAAATCCCACCTGGGAACACCACCACTAGTGTTCCCTTGAGTAAGAGAGGCACTTAGCCCTCAGTTACTCCAGGGAGACTGGTCCCTGTAATCTCTTTGGATAAAAGCGTCTGCTAAATGATAAAAATGTAAAGCTCGTGCTGTTGTCTGTCTGGGTCTGTTGCAGGAGAGTGGTGCAGAGTCAGGAGAAGCTGGGCAGAGCCGTTCAGGAGGTGAGCTTGGCTTACGGACCGGAGAGTATAGTCATGTCATAATCATAGAGTATGGTCATAAGTATAATAATGATAATAATCATTGGTCAACAGATGGCAGTGTCTATCTTCAATCTTTCTGTCCTTCCCATCTCTCTCTCTCTCTGTCTCCCCTACTCTGTCTCTCTCTGTTTCTCTGTCTCTCTCTCTCTGTTTCTCTGTCTCTCTCTCTCTCTCTTACTCTCTATCTGTCTGTCTCTCTCAATTGTGAATTTGTCAATGTAAAGGGCTTTATTGGCATGGGAAACATACCTTACATGAACATAACATATGTGTACACCTCTGTCTGTCTCTCTCTCTCTCTCTCTCTCTGTCTGTCTGTCTCTCTCTCACTCTCTATCTCTCTCTCTCAATTGTCAAACATACTTTACATGAAGATAACATATGTTTCTCTCTCTCTCTCTGTCTGTCTGTCTCTCTCTCTCTCTCTCTCTCTCTGGCGGTAGGTGTGTGTCATCTCTGTGATGCGCTAGCTGTGTTAGCTCTGGAGACGTACTGCTGCTACTACTACTACTACTACTGCTGCTCTGCTGACCAGGCCTCACCTGTCTGGGACCTCTGGCCCCGGATGAAACATCTCTCTCTCTCTCTCCCTCTCTCTCTCTCCGGGGGGCCGTGCACAGAGGGGGAGACGGGGAATGTGTGTGTGTGTGTGTGGTTGGTTTCTAAGAAAGCATGCGGTGAGCATCAGTGGGAATGTGTGTGTGTGTGTGTGTGTGTGTGTGTTTGTTTTTGTTTGTCGGGAACTTCTAGAAACCCCTTTCATCTCTGGGCCTGACGAGCCTCCGGACCGATCGCACACACATACACACACGCACACACACACACACACGCACACACACACACACACACACACACACACACACACACACACACACACAGTGGCGATTAGCACATCAGAGGTCGTCGGCGGGCCGGGTCGCTAATGAGAGATGACGGGACTGTCCGGTGTAAACAAACAGCCACCATTGAAGAGGCCCCCACTACCTCTCTCTCTCCCTCCCTCTCTCTCTCTCTCTCTCTCTCTCCCTCCCTCTCTCTCTCTCCCTCCCTCTCTCCTGCTCTCTCCCCCTCTCTCTCTCTCCTGCTCTCTCTCTCCCTCTCCCTCTCTCTCCTGCTCTCTCTCTCCCTCTCTCTCCTGCTCTCCCTCCCTCCCTCTCTCTCCCTCCCTCTCTCTCTCTCTCTCCCTCTCTCTCTCCTGCTCTCTCCCCCCCTCTCTCTCTCACCTGCTCTCTCTCCCCCTCTTTCTCTCTCTCTCTCTCCTGCTCTCTCTGTCTCCCTCTCTCACCTGCTCTCCCTCCCTCTTTCCCTCCCTCTCTCTCTCCCTCTCTCTCCTGCTCTCTCCCCCCCTCTCTCTCTCCCCCTCTCTCTCCCTCTCTTTCTCTCTCTCTCACCTGCTCTCCCTCCCTCTCTCTCTCTCCCCCTCTCTCTCTGTCTCCCTCTCTCACCTGCTCTCCCTCCCTTTCTCCCTCCCTCTCTCTCTCCATCTCTCCCTCTCTCTCCCTCCCTCTCTCTCTCTCCCCCTCACTCTCCCTCTCTCCCTCTCTCCTGCTCTCTCTCTCCTGCTCTCCCTCCCTCTCCTACTCTCTCTCTCTCACCTGCTCTCTCCCTCCCTCTCTCTCTCTCACCCTCTCTCTCTCTCTCTCTCTGCCCGCCGGCCCTGGACAAAGGGCCCTCTCATGGAGCTGCACACAGGGGCCACGGGGGCGAGAGGGGCCAGACCACCACCACACCCAGACCCCCCCCCCCAGACCCCCCAGGGCTGGCTCAGCTTCCATAACACCCCCCCCCCCACACACACACACACCCACCCAGCCCTACTCCCACAATCCACACTAACCCCGACCACCACCCCCAGCCCATCCCTAACCCCAGCCTAACCCTAACCCTCTGTCTAACCCTAGTCTAACTATAACCCCAGTCTAACTAACCCCAACCCTAACCCTAAACCCCAGTCCAGACCCAAGGCTGTCTGCCTGTGCCCCTGACTCTGCCCTCCCTCCCCCCCACAACACACACACACACACACACACACACACACACACCCCTTCACCAGCCCTCTAGCCCTTTCCCAGTCCCGGTCAGAGACTGGACCGACCCGACCCGACCCGCTGTTTGAAGTGGCTGGAGGATGGACAGAGGAGAGGCGGAGGAACTGGAGGGGGGGGAGACATGGAGGGGAGGGGGGAGATATCGGGGGTGGGGGGGACGCGGCACTACAGAAGCAGAAGCGGCCTTGTGATGAAGCCGACAGTGTTTGGGCTCCGCACGCAGGGTGTGTGTGTGTGTGAGTGTGTGTGAGTGTGTGTGTGTGTGGGGGGGGTGACCATGATCTATGGTTAAAGATTTCTATTGTTGTCTTGTTCTTTGGAGTACTGTTGCATTGTGGTACATCATGTGACCTCACGTTTAGGATTGCACACAACTGCTTATGTCAGACATGGATGATGATGATGATGATGATGATGATGATGATGATGGTCTAAAATAAAGCTATGTTCTGCAAACCATAACTGATTTCTGACTCGATTTGCGAAATCTATTTTCTATCTCCAGGACTCCCTCGAAAACGGGATAGCATATCTCAAGGGGCTATTCCTAATAAAGCAATTTCTTATATATCTCTTTTCTTTCCCTCTAATGATGATCGCAACTTTTTGGGAACTTTGCATATGGTCATTAATGCCAATTCCAACATGCTTTACACATAATGTCTCGATGAAGGTGTCTAGTGGTGAAAGCTCCATAGATTCTCACTTTTGCGTCCTGGAAGTCAAACACAACGATGTCGCCAAAAGTGCAACTGTGCCGTGTAGTGTGTGTAGTGTGTGTGTACTCCCCTCGTCGTGTGCACGTCAACGCACGACACGGTAACGCGCGCGTCCCGCACTCTCCCGTCAGTCGTGCGCGCCGCCGTTCCTGCGGAATCCAGGGGGGCTGTAGAGACTCTCCCACCTAGGAAAAGAATGAACAACAAATTTGACGCGTGAGTAATCAAAGCTGTTTTCAATGTGTGTGTGTGTGTGTGTGTGTGTGTGTGTGTGTGTGTGTCCTGTCCCCCTGCTGCGAAGGCGAATTCACCGGGGAAAGTTAATGAACGTTCCCGGTGGGTTGCGTGGAGAGAAAAAGAGGTGTGTCTCTCTCTCTCTCCCCCCCCCTCTCTCTCTCTCTCTCTGTCTCTCTCTCTCTCTGTCTCTCTCTCTCTCTCTCTCTCTCTCTCTCTCTGTCTCTCTCTCTCTCTCTCTCTCTCTCTCCCCCCCCCCCCCCCCCCCCCCTCTCTCTCTCTCTCTCTCTCTCTCGCTATGCATTATGCATTAAAATTATGCATTATTAATGCAGCGCAACTGTTTGAATCCGTGGGAAAGATAATAAACGCATGATAATAAACGCACGCATGTGGCTGAATCACCGGCTTGGACGTGCGTGGAGAGGCGGGGGCAGGTGCCGTGGAGAGGCGGCTAAAAACTACATCCCCCACCATGCACCGTAACCGTGGCTGCGTTCGTCAACTCGCTCCGGGAAATCTGATCAGCACTCCACGGGAACGCCTCTTGTCCAATCAAGTGACTTTTGTCCCTGTATGACGTTGAGTGAGTTGGAGTTGAACCCCCCAGGGTGCGCTCCGGCGCTGTCAGAGCGAGTTGACGAACGCACCCCCGTGTGACAGGACTAGGAGAGGTTTCCCAATTCGTGACGTTAGAATGATAAGGTTCTATCTCCATTTTTGTCAAAATTGAGTTTTTTTTACATAATCTGATCCATTAGGTGTTATTAATGCCTGTGTGGTGTTATTTCTAAAAATGTTGACATTTTTGAGTTAGTAATTCATAAAATACAAAGGTTCCATCTCACAAAACATAATGGAATGTCAAAACGTTGACGCTCAATATCTCTGAACTGCCCTAAACGGAGATAGAACCTTATCATTCTAAACGGAGATAGAACCTTATCATTCTAAACGGAGATAGAACCTTCTCATTCTAAACGGAGATAGAACCTTATCATTCTAAGCTCACGAATTGCCACACGGCCAGTTTTAGTTTTGCAATTCTGACTGTAAACGTAGCGTGAAATAAAGGCTTGTGGTTGTTACTGCATCGTAACTGGTTGTGCAAAAGTGGTCAGAAGCGACATGTGCCATGCACTAAACACATGCACTAAACACTAAACACATGCACTAAACACTAAACACATGCACTAAACACATGCACTAAACACTAAACACATGCACTAAACACTAAACACATGCACTAAACACATGCACTAAACACATGCACTAAACACTAAACACATGCACTAAACACATGCACTAAACACATGCACCAAACACTAAACACATGCACTAAACACTAAACACATGCACTAAACACTAAACACATGCACTAAACACTAAACACATGCACTAAACACTAAACACATGCACTAAACACTAAACACATGCACTAAACATGAACATAAACTAAACACATGCACTAAACATGAACCACTACTTTGCAGACTTGACCACAACTAACAGGAGGTTACTTAGAACTTCTCGTTCGGGAAATACTTTTTTCTTTAAAGACAACACCCTGTGTTCTTATATTGTTATCCAAGCTATCTAAAGAGATCAAAAGAAGAGTTGGTTTATTAGATGATGGCATAATATGATACAACACCGAATGTTTTATTTCTCAAATGCTATAAGAAGGAGAGTTTGTTGAAGCAATTGGCAGAAGACAGGCTTGACCCAGATCCCCGAGGCCTGGGTCTATTTATACAGTCAGGACGAGGCTACCTACACTGATCAATGTCTCTGTGGAATGGGCTAGCTATGCGTTCTGTCTTATCGAATATGTAAATTAGGCTTTGATAGAATGGTTGATTAAGGTCTGTGTGTGTGTCTCTGTGTGTGTGTGTGTGTGTCTGTCTGTCTGTGTGTGTGTGTGTGTGTGTCTGTCTGTCTGTCTGTCTGTCTGTGTCTGTCTGTCTGTGTCTGTGTGTGTGTGTGTGTGTGTGTGTGTGTGTGTCGTCTGTGTGTGTCTGTGTCTGTGTGTGTCTCTGTCTTTCTGTCTGTCTGTTTCTGTCTGTGTGTGTGTGTGTGTCTGTATGTGTCTGTGTGTGTGTGTGTGTGTGTGTGTGTGTGTGTGTGTGTCTGCCCTGCAGTCTGAAAGATGATGACAGTGGGGACCACGACCAGGACCAGAGCTCACCGCAAGACTGTGAGAAGGAAAACAACCAGGACGAGAACCAGGACCAGAACAGTGCCAAAAAGAAGGTGTGTGTGTGCGTGTGACTGTGTGTGTGTGTGTGTGTGTGTGTGTGTGTGTGTGTGTGTAAATGTTGGTGTATGTACGTGCGTGTGCGTTGTGGGTGTATGTATGTGTGTATGTGTGTATGTCCTTGTGGCTGTATGTATGTGTACAGTATGTGTGTGTGTGTGTATGTGTTTGTGGCTGTATG
>NW_027662529.1:25000-27500 GCF_963989245.1 Nansenia antarctica | reverse complement strand
GTTCCTACAAGTTTCAACAAGTCAAATTTACGACCTTTTTAGACCTCTTTGAATTGAATGTTAGACCAGGGGCGGCTGTGGCGCAGGAGGTAGAGCCTCCGTCTAATGATCGCAAGGTTGGCAGATCGGCGGTTCGAGCCCCGGCCCGGCTGGCCACATGTCGAAGTGTCCTTGGGCAAGACACTGAACCCAAAATTGCTCCCAGTGAGCGGGCCAGCGCCTTGCATGGTAGCTTGCCGCCATTGGTGTGTGAATGTGTGTGTGAATGGGTGAATGAGAGGCCGTTGTAAAGCGCTTTGGATAAAGGCACTATATAAGTACAGTCTATTTTTTCTATATTTTTACCTATTCGCGACGCCATACGATAGCTTTTTGTCATCCTCGAGGTGATGAAATTAGGGATTTCACTGCCATACAGACAAAAAAGGAAGCGAATTGGCAATTTTTTTGTTCCAGCTTGATTAATTTCCGCGTAAATAGATGTGGTTGGACTGATTTCCTAGCAGGATCTCATTTTTAAGACCTAGCACAGAGACCTTTTTAGGCCTTATAGGTTGGATTGCTGGATTTTAGACTTTAAGGCTTTTTTAAGACCTGCATGGGAACCCTGATATATACACAACTGTTTCCTGACAGAAGAGCGTGAACTGATTGTCAGTTAACACTAGAACAGCCGTGCCTTTTTCACCTACTATAAGAGTAGTGACTCCATCTTTACAATGGGAAGCTGCTATTTACACACAACAACCACTAGTTGGCCAGCCTTGTAAATTAGCCTGCCTCCTACACAGAAAAACAGCAAAATAGCTTTATATACTAGCTTATCCTGATGTGATTTTGAAAATGTAAGGATACTGGGTGGTAGAACGCAACATATTTAGGAAAAGTCATGAAAGGAGGGCCCTGAAAATTGATAGAGTGTAAAGATATAAAAAAAAAACTCAGAGTCAGTGAGTTTTCTCACTGGGTCAACTCACAGGGTCAAATGAACCCACCCATGGCTATTCTAGTGTTAAGGTACATGTCATGGGAGGTCTGATTGGAGTTGCCTCCAGGGGAGGCTCCTGTTTGATTCCATTTCCATGCGTTACAATGAGCTGGTCCTCCGTTTTCTACCTCCACCAGCCTCTACCAGCTGTGGTCCAACACAAGGCTTCTACCTCCTAAATTAGAACACTCGTAAAAAAGGAATGTTGAACGCACGAACACGAACGTTCTGAATGTTCTACATAATGGTATGACGATGAATAACTAGAGACGTCCTAGGATGAAAGATGCCAGGGACAAGTTTTACGTTCCAACCCCCCTCCCTCCCTCCCACCCACCCACCCCCCCAATCAGCTGCCCACCCGTACTCTGACGATGTCGCTTCCGTCGTTGTCAAAGTAGCAAAAGCTGTGAGTCGCGGCCAATGGTCGTTGGCCTCCCCTGTTCTCATGGTCCACTTTTGATGACCTCAATTTGCTTGTCTCTGATTGGCTGCTGCCGTCCATCCAGCACAGTTCAGCTCATCTCAAAGAACATGTGATTCTAGAGAGAGAGAGAGAGAGAGAGAGAAAGAGGAGGAGGGGTGAGGAAGGGTCACCCTAGGCAGTCTGGGATTGGTGGCCTAGTTTGACGGTAGGTTATTTAAACTGTCACATTTTCGATTGTTGTATTTGTTGTTGTTGTTGTTTGTTTGACATAGATGTTTCGCCTACCAATAGGAACGTGGCAGCCAGCAGAAGCAGTTTCGTTTGTGATGTCATATCCTGTGGAACTGTCAAGGAAGAGGTTTGTTTAGGCCCGGCGGTAGAAAACCAGATGGATTCCTTAAAGAGTGTTCTAGAACAGTAGATACAGTAAACTATCCATAGAAGGTGGTAGAGATGTAGAGGGGTAACTTACCCTCCAAGCCAAAGTATTCATGGTCCATGTTGCACTCGTCATTGAACCCCGGCCATTTCTTCCATATGGAGCCGATCTGCTCACCGATCGACGAGACGAC
This sequence comes from Nansenia antarctica, assembly GCF_963989245.1. NCBI lineage: Eukaryota > Metazoa > Chordata > Actinopteri > Argentiniformes > Microstomatidae > Nansenia > Nansenia antarctica. Next base: position 25,513 of record NW_027662529.1, on the reverse strand, counting down.
CTAGTGTTTCATAACACGACAAAGACGACACGTAAGGGTTGAATTAGCGGCAGCACCCACCCTCTGGAACTCTCTCCCCACAGTGATTCGCGACGCCCCCTACCTACCCTGGACACCTTCAAATCAGCCCTCAAAACCCTTCTGTTCACCAAGGCCTTTGGCCCCGAGTTTAGTTTTGTCACTGTCTCTTTGGGGGGGTTTTCTGTTGTGTCTGTCTGACTTTCTATCTGTAAATTCTGTAAAGCGTCCTTGGGTTTGTGAAAGGTGCTATATAAAACCAAGATACTATTATTATTATTATTATTATTAACTAGTTTTTGAAGAGGACAGAGGTCATAATGGTAGGTGTAGGTGTGTGTGGCTTATGCTGTGGGAAGACTTAACTGAAGTTAATCAAATGTGACAGCAGCTGGTGAAACCGGGAACCGCTAACCAATCACAATGTTGATCAGACTGTTATTCAGAAAAATGTAAATACATTTCAACGTTGTTGAAAATCAACGACACACTCGC
>NW_027662529.1:15000-17500 GCF_963989245.1 Nansenia antarctica | reverse complement strand
GGTCCCACTCCCAGCGGCGGGGTCACTGAGGTTCCCCACGGGGGGGAGGTAGGTCCGGGGGTCCCCGGGGAAGGGCGCGGAGGGGGCGTGGTTGAAGTGGGCCGTCAGGAAGATCCCCACCGTGCCCATGAAGAACAGCAGAGACATGGCGATGAAGCACACCCTGTCAATCACCCTGGCGACCAGGAACCACTCCTCGTTCTCCTGCGGAGGGGGCGTGTCATCAAAATCAAATCAAATCCAACTTTATTTGTCTAGCGCATTTCTCACAAAAAATGTGACACAATGTGCTTTACAGATGACAAGGAAGATAAAATAACAATAGAAATAAAAACAACAACAGATAAAAAAATAACAACAGATAAACAACAGTAGAGACAAAACAACAATAGAGTTAAAAATAACAATAGAAATAAATAAAAACAACAATAAGAGATTTTTAAAAGGCGAGATTGAATAAATAAGTTTTGAAGTCTTGTTTAAATGTTTCCTGAGTCATCGTAGGTTAGACAGTAGACGGGTAGGATTCTACTGTCTGAGGATTCTACTGTCTGAGGATTCTACTGTCTGAGGGTTCTACGGTCTGTGACCAGCTGTAAGTGTTGTGTGATTGGTTAGGTGGCCTGGGGAGAGGAGAGGAGCGGCGTGAAGGCGTGACTACTCACGCTCTGGAAGTCCTTCTGCTCCTGGGTGGCCTGAGCGATGTGCTTGCAGGACGCCACGCACTGCCGCAGCTGTGGGGAGGCCTGGGCGAGGCTGGTGCCCAGCCCCCTCCGCTGACCCCTCCTCCACACCGCTGTCTGGGGTCAAAGGTCATCGCAATGAATCAGAGGGAACGACACACGGTCACAGTGGCACAAACACCGAAGCACAGATGTATGTAAAGTAGTACCGTAAAGTAGTACCGTACGCCCCCTGATACACACACACTCATTCTCCCTTTCTCACACACTCTCACACACACACACACACATTCTCCCTCTCTCTCACACACACACACACCTCTCCCTCTCTCTCTCACACACACACACACACACACTCATTCTCCCTCTCTCTCATACACACACACACACACACACACACACACACTCTCCCTCTCTCACACACACACATTCTCCCTCCCTCTCTCTCACACCCCCCCCCCCCCACACACACACACACTCACGTATCTTCTCCAGAGCGGTCCTCATCAGCCCGTCCCTCTCCTCCCACCCCCCCTCCCACCCCCCCACCCCCCCCACACACACACACACACCCTCCCCCCCCCCCCCCCCCCCCCACACACACACCCCTCCCACACCCCCTCCCCCCCCACACACACACACCCCCTCCCACCCCCCCCCCCCCCCCACACACACACACACCCCCTCCCACACCCCCCCCCCCCCCCACACACACACACACACCCCCACCCCCACACACACACACACACACCCCCACCCCCCACACACACACACACCCCCCCTCCCACACACACACACACCCCCCCCCCACACACAGACTCACGTATCATCTCCAGGGCGCTCCTCATCAGCCCGTCTCTCTCCCTCAGCTGGGTGAACATCAGTTCCGACCGCGCCGTCTTCATCACGTATTCCTCCGCCTTGGCGATGAGGCCCAGGGAGCTGCGGCGTCTGCAGGGGACCAGGAACACGTCACGGCCCCCCCCCGGCCCCCCGCCCCCGCCGCCGGGTCAGACGGACCGCTGCCGTAAGCGCCACCGTAGCCGCTGCCGCTACCGTTAGCGCTGGCGTGGCCGTTTCCGGGAGCTGCGGTCGCTTGGCCGGCGTCCACGGCTGCATCTGCATCCTCAGCAGGCGAGGCAGAATGTTCAACAGCACCTGGAGGGACACGGTCAGGGGGTCAACCACAACCACAACCACAACCACAACCACAACCACAGCAGTTACAGTTTTATCATCCACAACCACAACTGCAACCACAGCAACAACCACAACCTCAAACACAACCACAACCACAGCAGTTACAGTTTTATCCTTTGTTCTGGCCATGACCACAATGTTTGGACCATGAATACTTCTATCATAAAGAGGTTCTAACCCAAACCCAGCCACTGAAGCGTGTATGACCTCACAGGGAAGACCTCACAGGCCCAGTGTTACCTTGCGGACCTTGTCGTTCATGGAGTGCGTGTTGGGGGTCCTGAGGGACACGTTGAGGACTATGACACAGTTCATGACCGTGACGGTGGTGGCGGTCATGGCTAACATCAGAAACCTACGAAAACAAAACAGAGGTGGAACAAAACGTTCATTATACGGTATTATGCTCATTCTAATCACCAATAATAATAATAATCGTAATAATAATAATAACGTTTTATTTGTATAGCGCTTTTCCTGCAAACGTTGCAGCTCAAAGTGCTCCAATCATTATACAATCATAATTTAATTATTTAGTCATTTAAAGGCAATATTAAAAAGATGGGTTTTTAGTCTTGACCAATGTAAACTGGCAGTGCCTTCCACAATGGACCTAT
>NW_027662529.1:5000-7500 GCF_963989245.1 Nansenia antarctica | reverse complement strand
AGTGTGTGTGTGTGTGTGTGTGTGTGTGTGTGTGAGTGTGTTTGTGAGTGTGTGTGTGTTGTAGGGGCCTGGGAGGTGGGTCAGGGTTTTAGGGGAAGGGGAAGTGAGTGTGTGTGTGTGTGTGTGTGTGTGTGTGAGTGTGTGTGTGTGTGTGTGTGTGTGGGGGGGGGGGGGCCCGGCCTGAGAGCCATGTTGACTTCTTGTCTTATTTAGACTTTGTGCTGCGATGTCAAGGAACCGAAGCCTGAGGGTTCTCCTGTCTGAGGGTTCTGCTGTTTGAGGGTTCTCCTGTCTGAGGGTTCTCCTGTCTGAGGGTTCTCCTGTCTGAGGGTTCTCCTGTCTGAGGGTTCTACTGTCTGAGGGTTCTCCTGTCTGAGGGTTCTCCTGTCTGAGGGTTCTCCTGTCTGAGGGTTCTCCTGTCTGAGGGTTCTCCTGTCTGAGGGTTCTGCTGTTTGAGGGTTCTCCTGTCTGAGGGTTCTCCTGTCTGAGGGTTCTCCTGTCTGAGGGTTCTCCTGTCTGAGGGTTCTACTGTCTGAGGGTTCTCCTGTCTGAGGGTTCTCCTGTCTGAGGGTTCTCCTGTCTGAGGGTTCTCCTGTCTGAGGGTTCTCCTGTCTGAGGGTTCTACTGTCTGAGGGTTCTACTGTCTGAGGGTTCTACTGTCTGAGGGTTCTCCTGTCTGAGGGTTCTCCTGTCTGAGGGTTCTCCTGTCTGAGGGTTCTCCTGTCTGAGGGTTCTCCTGTCTGAGGGTTCTCCTGTCTGTTCTACTGTCTGAGGGTTCTACTGTCTGAGGGTTCTCCTGTCTGAGGGTTCTCCTGTCTGAGGACTCTCCTGTCTGAGGGTTCTCCTGTCTGAGGGTTCTCCTGTCTGAGGACTCTCCTGTCTGAGGGTTCTCCTGTCTGAGGGTTCTCCTGTCTGAGGGTTCTCCTGTCTGAGGGTTCTCCTGTCTGAGGGTTCTACTGTCTGAGGACTCTCCTGTCTGAGGGTTCTCCTGTCTGAGGGTTCTCCTGTCTGAGGGTTCTGCTGTCTGAGGGTTCTCCTGTCTGAGGGTTCTGCTGTTTGAGGGTTCTCCTGTCTGAGGACTCTCCTGTCTGAGGGTTCTCCTGTCTGAGGGTTCTCCTGTCTGAGGGTTCTACTGTCTGAGGGTTTTCCTGTCTGAGGGTTCTCCTGTCTGAGGGTTCTGCTGTCTGAGGGTTCTCCTGTCTGAGGGTTCTCCTGTCTGAGGGTTCTGCTGTCTGAGGGTTCTGCTGTTTGAGGGTTCTCCTGTCTGAGGGTTCTCCTGTCTGAGGGTTCTCCTGTCTGAGGGTTCTCCTGTCTGAGGGTTCTACTGTCTGAGGGTTCTCCTGTCTGAGGGTTCTCCTGTCTGAGGGTTCTCCTGTCTGAGGGTTCTCCTGTCTGAGGGTTCTCCTGTCTGAGGGTTCTGCTGTTTGAGGGTTCTCCTGTCTGAGGGTTCTCCTGTCTGAGGGTTCTCCTGTCTGAGGGTTCTCCTGTCTGAGGGTTCTACTGTCTGAGGGTTCTCCTGTCTGAGGGTTCTCCTGTCTGAGGGTTCTCCTGTCTGAGGGTTCTCCTGTCTGAGGGTTCTCCTGTCTGAGGGTTCTACTGTCTGAGGGTTCTACTGTCTGAGGGTTCTACTGTCTGAGGGTTCTCCTGTCTGAGGGTTCTCCTGTCTGAGGGTTCTCCTGTCTGAGGGTTCTCCTGTCTGAGGGTTCTCCTGTCTGAGGGTTCTCCTGTCTGTTCTACTGTCTGAGGGTTCTACTGTCTGAGGGTTCTCCTGTCTGAGGGTTCTCCTGTCTGAGGACTCTCCTGTCTGAGGGTTCTCCTGTCTGAGGGTTCTCCTGTCTGAGGACTCTCCTGTCTGAGGGTTCTCCTGTCTGAGGGTTCTCCTGTCTGAGGGTTCTCCTGTCTGAGGGTTCTCCTGTCTGAGGGTTCTACTGTCTGAGGACTCTCCTGTCTGAGGGTTCTCCTGTCTGAGGGTTCTCCTGTCTGAGGGTTCTGCTGTCTGAGGGTTCTCCTGTCTGAGGGTTCTGCTGTTTGAGGGTTCTCCTGTCTGAGGACTCTCCTGTCTGAGGGTTCTCCTGTCTGAGGGTTCTCCTGTCTGAGGGTTCTACTGTCTGAGGGTTTTCCTGTCTGAGGGTTCTCCTGTCTGAGGGTTCTGCTGTCTGAGGGTTCTCCTGTCTGAGGGTTCTCCTGTCTGAGGGTTCTGCTGTCTGAGGGTTCTGCTGTCTGAGGGTTCTCCTGTCTGAGGGTTCTACTGTCTGAGGGTTCTACTGTCTGAGCGTTCTCCTGTCTGAGGGTTCTACTGTCTGAGGGTTCTACTGTCTGAGGGTTCTCCTGTCTGAGGGTTCTACTCTCTTACACGTGTTTGTTTAATCTTACAGTTTATAATAACTGACAGTATTTCTGGAGGCCTGCGCTGTATCCCGGCACTGCATAGTCAGCTGTCAAAACACACACACACACACACACACACACACACACACATCGGGGACTACAGTCGGCATAA